>NC_133327.1:250015479-250183563 GCF_042186555.1 Aquarana catesbeiana | reverse complement strand
CTCGGCAATAAACCAGGCCTCACCACACATAGTACCTTATCAGCCACAGCCTACGAATGATCCCTTGAGTCCGGAAGACCCGATTCCTGACCTGCGCGGTCCCCGACACAGGAAATGCAGAAATCCTAGCTAAGCACACATTGCACCTGAATAGGGCAAACCATTCACACAGAACACACACTTGCAAGGACAGTAATAAGTACAGATAGTATGGAAAGTAAAAAGAAACGTAAAAAAAAAAAATAACAAAATTCAACAGTCAAGGTTCTTGGAAGAATACTTCTACATGACACCAACTTACGCAAATCAGTACAGCACAAGGGGAAATCACAGTAAGCAGAAAGTTAGCTTACCTTAGCCAGTTTCCAGCTGTGTTGTCCTGTTCCGTGTCTCAGCGGCGTCTGCAAAGTATCAATTTCCGGCTTCGAAGGACCAATTGATACGGAAAGCCCAGAACTTAAGGACTTTCAATAACGTTGACTGCTGAAGCCAAATTATAGATGATGTATTTAATACACAAGCATGTAGCTAACCACATGGAGAACAAACTGTGTACATGACATACATTCAATATGATTGTTCTGAAATGGCTGAGAGCCTCAGTACAATTTATACATTCTACAGGGGTGGCACCTTGAATAGGACTCTTTTGAAGTACCATTCAACTCTTTGGTGATATTCATTGATATGCAAATGGTCATTTCACATATACACATCACTTCCCAAGTTCTCTGAGAAAGCCAGAGATAGAACTTTTCACAGCTGAAGGTATGAATGGCATTTGATAACCAAAACAGCTGTTAACTCATATGACTTCTAAACATTTGTAAAAAGTACCTCTGCTTAATCAGACTACATGTTTTGATAATCATAACTAAATGTTTGATAAATAAATAGTTATTCCATTTACCCTATCAGTGACCAAATACTTATTTTCCACCATAATTTTCAAATAAATTCTTTCAAAAATCAGACAATGTGATTGTCTGGATTTGTTTCCACATTTTGTCTCTCATAGTTGAGGTATACCTATGATGGCAATTACAGGCCTCTTTCATCTTTTTAAGTGGGAGAACTTGCACAATTGGTGGCTGACTAAATTTTTTTGCCCACTGTATTGAACTGCCCTTTTATAGACTCATCGTACGTGGTGTACGTCACCGCGTTCTTGACGTTCGGAAATTCCAACAACTTTATGCGACTGTGCGTATGCAAGACAAGTTTGAGCCAACATCCGTCGGAAAAAAATGATGGATTTTGTTGTCGGAATGTCCGATCAATGTCCAATCGTGTGTACAGGGTATAACAGTCTAAATGGAAATGTGATTTAAGCATAGATATCTTGCAAAAGCTTAATAAAGAACCATAAGGTGCAGCAGATCACAAGTGGGCAAAGTTGTCTTCCACCTAACATCAATATAGCAAAAAATGAAATATGCGGTCTGGTGCCCCCCCAGTGATATACCTCCATTCCTAATATATATCTAATATACATACATAAAAACATGAGTTAACTTACTAACTGACATATCAGCATGGATGTCGCACCACTTCCTTAACCACTTGAGGACTGCCTCACGCCGATGTACGTCGGCAAGGCGGCACGGGCAGGCAGAATCACGAACATACACGTGATCTGCCTCCCGTGGGTGGGGGATCCGATCGGACCCCCCTGGTGCCCGAGGTGGTCCTCTTTTGTCCCCCGGCGATCGGAGGTGAGGGGGAGGCCATCCATTCGTGGCCCCCCCTCGCGATCGCCGCCGGCCAATCAGAATATTCCTTTGCTGCTGTATGCTAAACAGCAGCAAAGGAAATGATGTCATCTCTCCTCGGCTCGGTATTTTCTGTTCCGGCGCCGAGGAGAGAAGACATCAATGTGAGTGCACAAACACTACACCTCACAGTAGAACATGCCAGGCACACAAAACACCCCCGATCCCCCCCGATCGCCCCCCAATCACCCCTCCCCCCCTGTCACACTGACACCAAGCAGTTTTTTTTTTTTTTCTGATTACTGCATGGTGTCAGTTTGTGACAGTTACTGTGTTAGGGCAGTGAGTATTAGCCCCCTTTAGGTCTAGGGTACCCCCTAACCCCCCCTAATAAAGTTTTAACCTCTTGATCACCCCCTGTCGCAAGTGTCGCTAAGCGATCATTTTTCTGATCGCTGTATTAGTGTCACTGGTGACGCTAGTTAGGGAGCTAAATATTTAGGTTCGCCGTTAGCGTTTTATAGCGACAGGGACCCCCATATACTATCTAATAAATGTTTTAATCCCTTGATTGCCCCCTAGTTAACCCTTTCACCACTGATCACCGTATAACCGTTACGGGTGACACTGGTTAGTTTGTTTATTTTTTATAGTGTCAGGGCACCCGCCGTTTATTACCGAATAAAGGTTTAGCCCCCTGATCGCCCGGCGGTGATATGTGTCCCTCCAGGCAGCGTCAGATTAGCGCCAGTACTGCTAACACCCACGCACGCAGCATACACCTCCCTTAGTGGTATAGTATCTGTACGGATCAATATCTGATCCGATCAGATCTATACTAGCGTCCCCAGCAGTTTAGGGTTCCCAAAAACGCAGTGTTAGCGGGATCAGCCCAGATACCTGCTAGCACCTGCGTTTTGCCCCTCCGCCCAGCCCAGCCCACCCAAGTGCAGTATCGATCGATCACTGTCACTTACAAAACACTAAACGCATAACTGCAGCGTTCGCAGAGTCAGGCCTGATCCCTGAGATTGCTAACAGTTTTTTTGGTAGCATTTTGGTGAACTGGCAAGCACCAGCCCCAGGCAGCGTCAAGTTAGCGTCAGTACTGCTAACACCCACGCACGCACCGTACACCTTCCTTAGTGGTATAGTATCTGATCGGATCAATGTCTGATCCGATCAGATCTATACTAGAGTCCCCAGCAGTTTAGGGTTCACAAAAACGCAGTGTTAGCGGAATCAGCCCAGATACCTGCTAGCACCTGCGTTTTGCCCCTCCGCCCGGCCCAGCCCACCCAAGTGCAGTATCGATCGATCACTGTCACTTACAAAACACTAAACGCATAACTGCAGTGTTCGCAGGGTCAGGCCTGATCCCTGCGATCGCTAACAGTTTTTTTGGTAGCCTTTTGGTGAACTGGCAAGCACCAGCATAAATGCAGTTCAAGTTGGTGAGGTGGCAAGCACAAGTAGTGTCCCGCTGCCACCAAGAAGACAAACACAGGCCCGTCGTGCCCATAATGCCCTTCCTGCTGCATTCGCCAATCCTAATTGGGAACCCACCACTTCTGCAGCGCCCGTACTTCCCCCATTCACATCCCTAACCAAATGCAGTCGGCTGCATGAGAGGCATTTTCTTTATGTCCTCCCGAGTACCCCTACCCAACGAACCCCCCCAAAAAAGATGTTGTGTCTGCAGCAAGCACGGATATAGGCGTGACACCCGCTATTATTGTCCCTCCTGTCCTGATAATCCTGGTCTTTGCATTGGTGAATGTTTTGAATGCTACCATGCACTAGTTGAGTATTAGCGTAAGGTACAGCATTGCACAGACTAGGCACACTTTCACAGGGTCTCCCAAGATGCCATCGCATTTTGAGAGACCCAAACCTGGAACCGGTTACAGTTATAAAAGTTAGTTACAAAAAAAGTGTAAAAAAAAAATATATATATATATATATATATAAAATTTTAAAAAATAGTTGTCGTTATATTGTTCTCTTTCTCTCTCTATTGTTCTGCTCTTTTTTATTGTATTCTATTCTGCAATGTTTTATTGTTATTATGTTTTATCATGTTTGCTTTTCAGGTATGCAATTTTTTATACTTTACCGTTTACTGTGTTTTATTGTTAACCATTTTATTGTCTTCAGGTACGCCATTCACGAATTTGAGTGGTTATACCAGAATGATGCCTGCAGGTTTAGGTATCATCTTGGTATCATTCTTTTCAGCCAGCGGTCGGCTTTCATGTAAAAGCAATCCTAGTGGCTAATTAGCCTCTAGACTGCTTTTACAAGCAGTGGGAGGGAATGCCCCCCACCATCTTCTGTGTTTTTCTCTGGCTCTCCTGTCTCAACAGGGAACCTGAAAATGCAGCCGGTGATTCAGCCAGCTGACCATTGAGCTGATCAGAGACCAGAATGGCTCCAAACATCTCTATGGCCTAAGAAACCAGAAGCTACGAGCATTTCATGACTTAGATTTCGACGGATGTAAACAGCGCCATTGGAAAATTGGGAAAGCATTTTATCACACCGATCTTGGTGTGGTCAGATGCTTTGAGCGCAGAGGAGAGATCTAGGGTCTAATAGACCCCAATTTTTTCAAAAAAGAGTACCTGTCACTACCTATTGCTATCATGGGGGATATTTACATTCCCTGAGATAACAATAAAAATGATTAAAAAAAAAATGAAAGGAACAGTTTAAAAATAAGATAAAAAAGCAAAAAAAAAAAAAAAAGCACCCCTGTCCCCCCCTGCTCTCGCGCAAAGGCGAACGCAAGCGTCGGTCTGACGTCAAATGTAAACAGCAATTGCACCATGCATGTGAGGTGTCACCGCGAACGTCAGATCGAGGGCAGTAATTTTAGCAGTAGACCTCCTCTGTAAATCTAAAGTGGTAACCTGTAAAGGCTTTTAAAGGCTTTTAAAAATGTATTTAGTTTGTCGCCACTGCACGTTTGTGCGCAATTTTAAAGCATGTCATGTTTGGTATCCATGTACTCGGCCTAAGATCATCTTTTTTATTTCATCAAACATTTGGGCAATATAGTGTGTTTTAGTGCATTAAAATTTAAAAAAGTTTTTTTTTACCCCAAAAAATGCGTTTGAAAAATCGCTGCGCAAATACTGTGTGAAAAAAAAATGAAACACCCACCATTTTAATCTGTAGGGCATTTGCTTTCAAAAAATATATAATGTTTGGGGGTTCAAAGTAATTTTCTTGCAAAAAAAAATAATTTATTCATGTAAACAAAAAGTGTCAGAAAGGGCTTTGTCTTTAAGTGGTTAGAAGAGTGGGTGATGTGTGACATAAGCTTCTAAATGTTGTGCATAAAATGCCAGGACAGTTCAAAATCCCCCCAAATGACCCCATTTTGGAAAGTAGATACCCCAAGCTATTTGCTGAGAGGCATGTCGAGTCCATGGAATATTTTATATTGTGACACAAGTTGCGGGAAAGAGACAATTTTTTTTTTGCACAAAGTTGTCACTAAATGATATATTGCTCAAACATGCCATGGGAATATGTGAAATTACACCCCAAAATACATTCTGTTGCTTCTCCTGAGTACGGGGATACCACATGTGTGAGACTTTTTGGGAGCCTAGCCGCGTACGGGACCCCGAAAACCAAGCACTGCCTTCAGGCTTTCTAAGGGCTTAAATTTTTGATTTCACTCTTCACTGCCTATCACAGTTTCGGAGGCCATGGAATGCCCAGGTGGCACAAACCCCCCCAAATGACCCCATTTTGGAAAGTAGACACCCCAAGCTATTTGCTGAGAGGTATAGTGAGTATTTTGCAGACCTCAATTTTTGACACGATGAAAGTTTTTTCTTGTCTTTCTTCATTTTCAAAAACAAATGAGAGCTGCAAAATACTTACCATGCCTCTCGGCAAATAGCTTGGGGTGTCTACTTTCCAAAATGGGGTCATTTGGGGGGGGTTTGTGCCACCTGGGCATTCCATGGCCTCCGAAACTGTAATAGGCAGTGAAGAGTGAAATCAAAAATTTACACCCTTAGAAATCCTGAAGGCGGTGATTGGTTTTCGGGGCCCCGTACGCAGCTAGGCTCCCAAAAAGTCCCACACATGTGGTATCCCCATACTCAGGAGAAGCAGCTAAATGTATTTTGGGGTGCAATTCCACATATGCCCATGGCCTGTGTGAGCAATATATCATTTAGTGACAACTTTGTGCAAAAAAAAAATTTGTCACTTTCCCGCAACTTGTGTCAAAATATAAAATATTCCATGGACTCAACATGCCTCTCAGCAAACAGCTTGGGGTGTCTACTTTCCAAAATGGGGTCATTTGGGGGGGGTTGTGCCATCTGGGCATTTTATGGCCTTCAAAACTGTGATAGGTAGTGAGGAGTGAAATCAAAAATTTACGCCCTTAGAAATCCTGAAGGCGGTGATTGGTTTTCGGGGCCCCGTACGCGGCTAGGCTCCCAAAAAGTCCCACACATGTGGTATCCCCGTACTCATGAGAAGCAGCTGAATGTATTTTGGGGTGCAATTCCACATATGCCCATGGCCTGTGTGAGCAATATATCATTTAGTGACAACTTTTTGTAATTTTTTTTTTTGTCATTATTCAATCACTTGGGACAAAAAAAAATAATATTCAATGGGCTCAACATGCCTCTCAGCAATTTCCTTGGAGCGTCTACTTTCCAAAATGGGGTCATTTGGGGGGGGGGGGTTTGTACTGCCCTGCCATTTTAGCACCTCAAGAAATGTCATAAACTAAAAGCTGTGTAAATTCCAGAAAATGTACCCTAGCTTGTAGACGCTATAACTTTTGAGCAAACCAATAAATACACGCTTATTGACATTTTTTTTTATCAAAGACATGTGGCCGAATACATTTTGGCTTAAATGTATGACTAAAATTGAGTTTATTGGATTTTTTTTATAACAAAAAGTAAAAAATATCACTTTTTTCAAAATTTTCGTTCTTTTTCCGTTTATAGCGCAAAAAATAAAAACCGCAGAGGTGATCAAATATCATCAAAAGAAAGCTCTATTTGTGGGAAGAAAAGGGCGCAAATTTCGTTTGGGTACAGCATTGCATGACCGCGCAATTAGCAGTTAAAGCGACGCAGTGCCAAATTGGAAAAAGTCCTCTGGTCCTTAGGCAGCATAATGGTCCGGGGCTGAAGTGGTTAAACTAAATTGCTCTAAAACTGAGCTAATAATATTCCCCCCTGCCAGTGCCCCCCTCCCTGACTTTTCAACAATGCAACTATCAGTCCCTCCCCTCACGCCAGGGTACTAGGTGTAATCCTAGACTTTGACTTGTCATTTCAGCCTCAAGTCCAATCATTGTCAAGAGTTTGTAGAATTCACCTCCGTTACATCTCTAAAATTTGCCTCTTTTTAACAAATGAAACCACCAAGCTCCTCATTTACTCCTTTGTTATCTTGCCTTGACTATTGCAACTCCCTTCTCATTGGCCTGCCTCTCCATAGGCTATCCCCTCTTCAGTCTATCATGAATGCTACTGCCAGACTTATCCACCTTACCAACTGCTCAGTGTCTGCCAACCCTCTCCTACAATCCCTACACTGGCTCCCAATCACCCAGCGAATTAAATTCAAAATACTAACTACAACATACAAAGCCATTCACAACTCTGCCCCGAGCTACATCACCAATCTTGTCTCCAAATATCACCTAAATCGTCATCTCCGCTCTTCTCAAGACCTCCTACTCTCAAGCTCTCTCGTCTCCTCCTCCCATGCTCGTTTCCAGGATTTATCCAGTGTCTCTCCCATTCTCTGGAACTCGCTACCTCAACCTGTCCGGCTATCCCCTACTCTTGCTAACTTCAGGCGATCCCTGAAAACTCATCTCTTCAGGGAAGCCTATCACGTCTCCAACTAATCTTTTACCACTTCCATCAGCTCATTCCCGACAGTTACAACCTTTTGTACCACCTGCCCCACCCTATTAGATTGTAAGCTCTTCTGAGCAGGGTCCTCTTAATCCTTTTGTATTTTATTGTATTATAACTGTATTGTCTCCTTTTTATATTGTAAAGCGCTGCGTAAACTGTTAGCACTAATAAATCCTGTATTATAATAATAATCATAATGAGTTAGCCCTGGGACTTTAAATTACCATAGTTGCAACACACACAGCCACTAAATGGGTAGTAGACATGGTTCACAATGTATTATTGAATAAATGCAATTCTCATCACATTACATAGAACACAGATAAACACATATCAAGCTTATTTTTAATGGTTCATAAAAATACATATTATACATCATTAAAAATTCAATATAACAAGATATGATCAGATGAAATATTGCATCCTAAAATCTTGACGCATTTTGTGAATCAACGCTTACTTCTTCAGGGGTAAATGCAAATAATGAATGTCTATAAAGTACAACATAGTATATGGAATACTGTAATTCAAACCTCTGGGGCTACCATTGGGGACCCCATACTTACAAGTCAGCTAAAGTTGGATACACATGGAAATACTTCCAATAAGTGACTGCCAGGGATGTCTAGCTTGAAAGCTGTGTGAAATTAAGTGAAAGAGTGTGGTGACAGGAGGTGTGAGAGATAGAAGGCTGGAGAGTAGCACAGAGAGTAGGTTACAGACAGAAAGAACAAGAGAAAACAGAGAGTTAAATAAGAGTAAAGGAGGGATAGAGAGAGAGAGGAATGGTGTAAAATAGAGGATTGACAGGTAAACAGGTGATAGGGAATAACGAGGGTCATTTATTTATTCATTTTGTTTAATAAATTTTTATTGCAAATATCCAAGAAAAAGTACAAAGTGTAAACATGTCTCTCAGAGTAAATAAGTCCTCACTATATAAATACAGCAGGCATGACACAAAATCCAGTTGAGAGTGATACGAGGCACAAATGCAATGTAAACAAAATTGGAATGGAACCGCTTGAGCGGAAAAACAGCTACAGGAACCAGTGGTGTACCAATGGGGGGGTGGTCTGCCCTGGGTGCCACAAATTGGGGGGGTGTCAGGCCGGCACCGCTTAGGGCCACATATCCTTCTGGGCTCCGACTCCCTAGGCAGCTGGGCTGCTGCTTGGGCTGGAGCCACTCACCCATCCTCTCCACAGCCTCTGCCCTAATTCATCCCAAAGGTGTTATATCGTGTTGAAGTCAGGACTCTGTGCAGGCCAGTCAAGTTCCTTCACCCCAAACTTGCTCATCCATGCCTTTATGGACCTTGCTTTGTACACTGGTCATGCCTATAACTTTGTGAGAACAGTTTGGGGATGGCCCCTTCAGGTTTCAACATGACTGCACACCCGTGCACAAAGCAAGGTCCATAAGACATGAATGTGCAAGTTTTGGGTGGAGGAACTTGACTGGCCTGCACAGAGTCCTGACCTCAACTCAGTAGAACACTTTTCAGGAATATATTAGTGAGGAGATTGCGAGCCAGGCCTTCTCGTCCACATCAGTGCCTGACCTCACAAATGCGCTTCAGGAAGAATGGTTAAACATTCCCATAGACACACTCCTAAACCTTATCGACAGCCTTCCCAGAAGAATTGAAGCTGTTATTGCTGCAAAGGGTGGGCCAACTCCTTAATTAGCTAAGACAAGCTAAGACTGGGATGCCAATAAAGTTAATTTGCGTGTAAAGGCAGGCTTCCCAATACTTTTGGTAATATAGTATAAGAGATAAAGTTTGTAAAGAATCATCTCTGGCCTCTTGGCCTGGGATAAATTCATTTTGATCAGGTTTTATCCAATGTGGGAGAAGAGGGAGCAGCCTTGTAGAAAAAACTTTAACATATAATTTTATGTCACTGTTGAGTAAGAAAATAGGACGGAAGCTGCTACAGCACATAGGATTTTTCCCAAAATTTTGGAATAACCGAGATATGAGCTATGAGAGATTTCTGGCGTAGACCCTCTGTTCCCACAGAATTGGCCTTAGAGGTAAGGTGGTCTTGGAACTTTTTATAATAGATAGTAGTTAAGCCATCTGGCCCCGGGGCTTTTCCTAAAGGCATGGACTTCAATGCTTGGGAAAATTCCACCTCAGTGAGGTCTGCTTCCAACTTTTTAAGCATTTTAATGGGAATTTTGAAAGCTTCTTCTGACTAATGTAATTGAGTTGCCAAAGCACCCCACATATTGTAAAGACTAGCATAAAATTCTCTGAAGGTTTGAGCAATAAGTGGGTCAGTATGCATCAGTTTGCCCTTTGATGTGATTTAATTTTGGACACAAAAAAAATTTTTCTTCTCTATTAAGGAATGCGCAAGCAATCAGCCTGGCCTACCACCATGTTCATATATTTTTTTGTAATGCAAACTGAAAGCGCTTCTTAAGGTTTAAGTTAAGCATGGATTTAAGTTCTTCTCTCTTCTGTGTTAAATCTTCCAAAAGGGATTTATGAAGGGAAAATTTATGCGTGCTTTCCAGAACAGCCACCTGATGCAGTAAGTCAGAAAGCTGTTGACGGTGCACTTTTTTATTTCTAGCTCCAAGTTCAGTCAATTTTCCCCACAGTGGCTTTATGAGCCTCCCATATAACCAATGGGGCCAAGTCTAAAGAACTATTATCAGCAAAGTCCTTTACTCTCAGGCAGTGCTCACTTGGTCAATAGAAAGAAACAATACTTTGCTGATAGTACATTATCTTCTAAGTGCAAGTGTTATTATCAGCAAAGTATTGTTTCTTTCTATTAACCAACTGAGTGATACCTGAGAGTGAAGGCCCTTTTCTCTTTATTGTTCTTACACGGTTATATGTTTTATGGTAGCAGCTTATACCTGTCATTCTTTGGAATTTCATGATAGTACATTATCTTCTAAATGCAAGTGTTATTATCATGAAATTCCAAAGAATGATAGTTATAAGCTGCTACCATAAAACATATAACCATATAAGAACAATAAAAAGAAAAATTCTTTCACTCTCAGGCATCGCTCAGTTGGTTAATAGAAAGAAACAAGAGAGTAGCAGTTCGTCCACTCTCTTGACCTTGGTGTAAATGGTGACCACCACTCCCCACAAGACACCACACTCCCCAGAGATCGCTGTCTTTTCCTTTCTATGTATATCTTCCAGTCATGTAAGAGGTAACTTTTCACTAAAGCTCTAACAAAATAGTCCACATAGTGTGATCCTGTACAATCACTTTATTCCATAAAAAAACCCAGATTAAAAACACTCACAAAATTAGAAACAATAAATACTCAGCAGTCTGAAGTAATCCCCAGTATCACGCTCAGGCAATGGCTGACAATGCCGCATCTCACCGCATCCTTCTAACTCAATTCCGGTGGTCGGCCTCACTTCCTGCCAGCATACTGACATCACTTTGGGTTCACGTATAGCCACGCCCTGACTAGTTTCGCCATCATGATTTTCTCCCAGGGTGTGACTACACATTCCATTCACCTGGCTTTATAGAAATCCATTGCTGATGCTTAACCCATTAATATCCTCCAGTTCCTTAACCACTTAAGGACTGCCCACCACATATATACTGCGGCAGGGCAGCCCTATTACGCGAAACGACGTACCCATATGTCGTTTCGTGCAGAAGACACTGCTGGCGCACCCACGCCTGCTGCGCGACAGGGGAGCCAATGCGTGGGTCTGGCCTCTGTGATGTCTGCTGGCCACCTGCGATCTCTCCACAGAGAGGCAGAATGGGGATATGTAAACAAAGCATATCTCTGTTTTGACAGGAGAGTACAGAAAGATTGTTTGTTCTTAGTGATCAGGAACAGCAATCTCTCAGTCAGTCCATATCCCCCACAGTTAGAAAGTACCTCCCTAGGACAATTTTAAATCTTTGATCACCCCTAGTGCTAACCCCTTCCCTTCCAGGGTAATTTATTCAGTAATCAGTGGCTATTTTTAGCTCTGATCACTGTAATAACTCACTGGTCCCACTGGTCCCAAAAAAGTGTCAAAAGTGTCCGATCTGTCCACGGTAATGTCGCAATCCTGCCAAAAATCGCAGATCACTGCCATTACTAGTAAAAAAAAAATTATAATAAAAATGCCATAAATCTGTCCCCTATTTTGTAGACGCTTTAAAGTTTGCACAAACCAATCAATATACGCTTATTGTGATTTTTTTTTTTTTTTTACCAAAAATATATAGAAGAATACATATTGGCCTAAACTGATGAATAAAATTGTTTTTTTACATTTTTTTATTGAATATGTATTATAGCAAAAAGTAAAAGAATTGTATTTATTTTTTTAAAAATTGTCGGTCTTTTTTTGTTTATAGCGCAAATTTTCCGACAAATAGAGCTTTTTTTTGGTGGTATTTGATCACCTTTGTGTTTTTTATTTTTTGCACTATACCTATCCTATTGCTCCAATCCCGACGCGTATCGTCGCGTCACGTGACTTCATCCCCAGATGAAGTCACGTGACGATACGTGTCAGGATTGGAGCAACGTGTCAGGATTGGACGAGCTCCTCGCTCGTAGATTGCTGCCGATTTTATACATTTTAAAAGTGAGTGTATCTCTGTTGTTTGCTACAATAACTATATCTTTAAACTGGATAACTACTAATGAACCTTAGAGCTCCCGAGTGCAAACCAAAGAACTAACTTAAGATACAACACTAAATTACTATGATTAACTTAGGGAAAGAGAGAGGGAAAGGTGAGGTTAGAGAGGAGAAAAACAGGGATGAGTTGAGGAAAGGAAGGGGAGAGGGAGAGCAAGGTATCCAGGATATTTCCCCTAGAGAGTTGCTTGTCCTGGGTAAAGTGGTATTTTAATGTAGCGTGCCCAGGGTTCCCAGATCGCTTCAAATTTAGGTACTTTGTCCAAGAGTTTAGCTACCAGTTGTTCCTGGGTCATGATCCAGGAGATCTTGCGCTTAGATGCTAGGATTGAAACCCTGGGCTTCTTCCAAGCCCCTGCTCAGGTCATTTTCGCTCCCAGGAACATCAGATTTCGAGTGTGTCTAGAAGTCATTCCAACGCTTTGGTTCAAGAGAGCGATTGTGGAGTCCTGGAGCGCCACTACTCCGGTGACCTTTCTCAATATGTGAAATAATTTATTCCAAAAACTTCTGATGGGAGGGCAGGTCCACCAGATATGGTACATATAAACAACCTGGTTGCAGCCTCTGTAACACATAGGGGAGGCATCTGGATAGATTCTGACTAGTCGAAGGGGAATATATTACCATCTCGTGAGGATTTTGATGTTCGCTTCAATTAGTGCAATGTTCATAATACCTTTGTAGGAGCGTAGAAAGAGCTGGTACCATTTTTCAGGATTCAGGTGGATCTCCAATTCGGACTCCCAGGCACAGGCATAGGAAGGTTTATTAGGCCTCTCTGCCAAAGAGGCATATATAATGGAGATGCCTCCCTTCTGATCCCTGATGTCGGAACACTATTGTTCATTTGTAGTTGGTTTGGGGGGTTCTGGTTTGTCTGCCCATATTGTGCATAAGAAATGCGTGATTTGGGAGAGTCTGAATTTCTCATTATTTGGCATGTCTAGTTTACTGATGCAGTGACCCAAGGAAATAGGGCCTGATGTTGTAAAGAAGTGTCCTATTCTGAATAGTCCTTTGTTCAGCCACAATCGGAAGGCGAGGATGTTCATCCCTGCCTGAAAATGCGGGTTGTGGAATAAATGTGAGAGGGGCCTTATGTTAGAGACCAGAGTGGACTGTTGCAGAGTGCTAGAGAGTGGGATAAAGTAGGGGCCAGTATATTATGTCTAACTTGTGTGGGGCACCACAGAAGGTAGTCGATGGTGCGGTGGGGGACTGCTTGTCTCTCTATAGCTATCCAATCGGGTTTGGGGCTCCTGGAGTATACCGCGAAAATTTGGGCTAGTTGGGCTGCCTGGTAGTACCACCATAAGTTGGAGAGGCCTAGCCCCCCCTGATTTTTGAAACAAAACAGAACTTCTTTAGAGCAGCAATGTTCCTCCCCCCCAGATAAAACTAATAACTTTAGATCAAAATTTGATGATAGTAATTTTTTTGATAGGTATGGGGAGGGATCTAAAAAGATAGCTTAATCGAGGGAGTAGTGTCATCCTGCCCAGCCAGGACAGACCACACTTTTACCATGTCCCTAAATCATCTTTAAGTTTTCGAAAAACTGGTGGGTAATTTATGGCATACATTTTGTTTATGTTGCTTGGAAGTATCACTTCCAAGTATGGAAATGATTCAGTGGCCCAGGTAAATGGGAAATGGGGTTTTAGGTGTTCGATTGAGTGTTGTGGGATCGAAATGTTCAAGGCTATTGATTTGGAGGCGTTGACCTTGAGGCCAGAGATAGTCCCAAAGTCTTGGAGTATTCAAAATACATTGGGGGTGGATATTAGGGATGTGATAAAGAGTAGCATGTCATCTGTGAGTAAAGTGCACTTGTGTTCTTGGGGGCCACATGTCATTCCCTTTATATCTGGGTGGGATCTGATAGCTATCGCCAAAGTTTCTAGAGCGATTGCAAATATTAGTGGTGACAGGGGGCATCCTTGTCTTGTGCCCTTTCTGATGTGAAAAGCTTTGGCGTAGTGACCCATCAAACGAATTTGTGCGCTAGGGGTAGAATATAGTGAATGTATAATTCCTAGGAATTTAGGGCCGAAGCCCTACCTCCCCAAAATTTCGAAGAGATAGGGCCACAAGACAGAGTCGAAGGCCTTCTGTAGATCAATTGAGATCCCAAAAACTTTTTGTGGTACCCCTCCGTCTCATTCCGATTGCAGTAAGGATATTATGTCTATGGGTCTCCTGACCTAATCAGGGCCCTGTGTCCCCGGAATGAAGCTAGAAATTTTAGATGCCAGGATTTTTGTCATGATTTTAAGATCATTAATAATGAGCGATATGAGGCGGTAGTTACAGACATCACTCCTGTCTTTCCCTGGTTTGGGGATAACAGAGACAAAGACTGTGTTAAGGTCTGTATCCAGGAGAGCTCCATCCCAGAAAGAATTAAAAAAATGCGCCATATAGGAGGCCAGGGAAGGTCCACATTTTTTATAATAGCATCCCGAAAAGTTATCCGGGCCTGGAGTTAAGCCTTGTTTGAGTGTTTTAATCACATCCAGGATCTCTTCCGCTGTAATTGGTTTATCTAGGATTTCCTTATGCGTGCTAGTGATCTTCGGAAGGGTTATATCCTGAAGAAAGGATTCTAGTTTACTGGAGGGAGAAGAGTCCTGATCCGTATATAATTGTGAGTAGAAATCTTGAAAGCGTTCCTTAATCCGGATGGGATTTTGGGTTGAGTCAACTGAAGCTGTGTGGATTTTGGGGAAAGACAGAGTACGTGGTTTAGGGTTTAATCTTGCTGCTAATTTAGAGCCAATTCTGTCTTTCTCAGAATAAAATTTTGCGCCCGTCCATCTAAGGTGTTTTTCTGCTGCAGTGGTGAGGGATAGGTTAAGGTGTACTTGGGCTGTCTCCAACTTGGTCAGGGTGCCGGGGGTGGGGTTCAGTTTGTGGGATTTGCTTATGAGGAGAAATTCCTTTGTTAGTTTCTGGATGTCTGCTCTGCATTCCCGTTTCAACTGAGAGGCCAGCTGGATAAGTTTCCCTCTCATCACCGACTTGTGGGCCGCCCACAGTGTAGTAGGTGAGACTGTACCATTGTCATTTTCAGCTAAGTACTCCTATAGTGCTTTGTCCAAAGTAGTGCATTGCACTGGGTCACTCAGGAGAGACTCATTAAGACGCCATTTGTAGGGGCCCTGAACCCCTTGGGGGCGGTCCATAGTTAAGGACATTATAATGACATTATGAAGTGGTGCAAAAGGGGTGTGTCATGGATTTTAGAGGAAATGACTAAAGGGATGGCGGATTCCTGCAGAAAAATGTGGTCTACCCTAGCATAAGTTTGGTGTGGGGCTAAGTAGTGTGTGTAATCTTTGGCATGGGGATTAATTTCTCTCCATATGTCTACTAGGCCTAGGGAGTATAATTGCTGTGCTATTTTAAGACTTTGTCTTGGCAGCCATTTTGGACTTGTCCCATGAAAGATCGAAAGGTATATTGGAGTCCCCCCAAGGATGACCGTCCCTTTCAGGTATGATTTTAGGGCATTGAACATAGAAACAAAAAACTTTCCTTGACCCTTGTTTGGGCCATAGTAAGACACAAAGATATAGATCCCCCCATCTATGGAGCCTTTAATCATTAGGAATCTCCCGTCTTTGTCTCTAATAACCTTATTGAGTGAGAAATGTAGTCTTTTGGAGAGGCATATTGCAACACCTCTGGTTTTGTTATCAGCATTAGCTAGATAAAATTGAGGGAAACTACAATGTATGAAGGATGGATTATATGTGGTGTGGAAGTGAGTCTCTTGAAGGAAAACTATGTCCGCCTTTAAGCCATGGTAAAGTTGGAGTAGTTTTCACCATTTAATCGGAGAGTTGAACCCCTGGGTGTTATGGGAGAAGAGCTGTAATTTCTGATTTTGTGGTGCCATGTCAGTCATGGATCAGAACGGTAGAGGAGCTAGTAGTAGAGGCATTTCTTACCCCAAGGCAATAAGTCTCCTGTCCGAACGGTATTCTTGCGGGTTCTACAAATGCCTGTGCCTGGGAACCGAATAGCTGGGGAGAGGTGGGTTCCTGGATATCCTTAGTCAGAAAGAGAACTGGAGAGAGAGAAGAGGGAGAGATAAGAGAGAGAAGGAAGGAGGGAAAAAATTGTATTAGTACATAACTGATAACAATGAACCAAAAAATGGGTCGGTTGAGGAAGGGTCCTGCCACTCCCCCCCGACCCAAAAAAGGGAAGACTTCCCCTAACAAAGGGGGGTCAATCTGCCCCGAGAGGAAGACAACATCCTCTCAGTGGCCGGTGGAGGTGCATTTTAGCTATTCTAGTCTCCCCGCCAAAATACCTAGACTTTAGCTGACATAACCCTGTCCCATAAAAACAGGCTAATTCAAACTATTAGGTCACCCCTGCATGGCTCTGTGTCCGCAACCTGGGACCCCCGATCCTAGGGGTTCCCCTGCTGCGGCCCCCCGGACCACGCGACCACAACAGCCCACCGAACTGGAGAAGCCTGTTGGTAAAAACTACATTCTAATAGTCCAACAAATCATTGATTTCACAAGGAGGACCTCAAGATAATTAAATTAGAAACCTAGGGTTGTTGGTATTGCGGGTTGCCAAGAAAAACATATATCAACATAGGGTAGACAAAATCCGGAAACTGTCGGGTGGTGAAGGACAGAGATGCATAAACTGTACATTACTGAAATAAAGGTAATACTCGCTCTAAGAGCCTGTTCCTAGAGAGGAACGCAAAGGGCAAATGAAAAATAAACTAACCACTAAGCAAAAAGGCAAAAGAGGAATGTATCTCGGTGGAATCTATGACGTCCCAAAGTAAGAAAAAAAGTTAAGGCAGTTCCCTGGGGAACGAGATTGGACAACATTGTGATGGATCGGTTAAGCCCCATCGGGGGGGTTGGGATTCTTTAGACCTCTTTGATTGCTGCTTTTGCCGGACAGGGGTAAGGGGACTATGTGGCGGAGGCCTCTTTGTGGAGGATGGCCTCTGCCAGTGGTCGGCTGAGGAATCTCATAGTTAATCAGGCCCAGATGGATAAGTAGGTGTTTTCCTTCCTCAAAAGATGAGACTCTGTATGCTTTGTTCCAATGAGAGAAGTTCAGACGGAGGGGAAAGGCCCATCTATATGCAATTTCTTTTTGCATCAGAACCTGGAGAAGGGGTTTCAATGCACAACGCTTTTGTACAGTATAGGGCTAATGGGAGAGGTTTCTCCGCATGGTGCTCACTAGCATCTGTGGGATCCTGGGTCTTGCAGGCAGGCAACTCGGATGGTTGGAAACCATAGTTCGCCATAAACAGGGACAAACTGGAAGCTGAATTCAAGGCACTATTGTGGGCAAACTCCTCCCACAGTAAGAGGTCTGACCAGTTATTATGATGGTCAGAAATATAGCAACATAGGAATTGCTCCAAGGACTGATTGGCTCGTTCTGTGGCCCCATTAGACTGCGGGTCATACGCAGAAGAGAAAGCAAGCTGAATACCCAACTGTGCACAAAAGGCTCGCCAGAACGGGGACGCAAACTGACTACCCCTGTCTGAGACAATCACCTTGGGTAGCCCATGTAAACGGAAGATCTCCCGAGCAAAAATAGAAGCCAGTTCCTTAGAAGTAGGCAACTTCTTGAGTGGAATACAATGCGACATTTTCAAGAACCGGTCAACCACCATAAGGATAACTGTTTTGCCCTGGGAGTTGGGTAACTCCACAATGAAATCGCTAGTCAGGTGGGTCCAGGGCCTCTCTCCATTGGGTATAAGTTGTAGGAGGCCCACTGGAAGGTGTCGTGGAGTCTTACCCTGAGCACACACAGAACAGGCAGCTACGAGGGCGGTTACATCAGCACATAGATTAGGCCACCAGAATTGTTGGGAAATGGCCCAAAAGAGTTGATTCTTCCCAGGGTGGCCAGCAGCCTTGGGAGAATGGCAAGTCTGCAGCACAGCAGTACGGAGACTCTCGGGAACAAAGCAGTGGTCACAAGGTTTCTCAGGAGGAGTATCAACCAAAGCAGAAAGAATTTTCTCACCCAAAGGAGAAGTAGGACTGGTGCGAACCGTAGCCAAAATACGATCAGGAGGAATCACAGGAACCAGAATCGACTCCATCTTGGAAGTGGAGGAAAATTGTTGTGACAAGGCATCAGCCCTTACATTCTTAGTACCAGGTAAGAATCAGTAATTAAAACTCGACAAGAAAAGAGCCCATTGCGCCCTTCTGGGAGAGGCGCTTAGCCTCAGACAAGAATGTGAGATTCTTATGGTCAGTAAGAATGAGAGCTGGCACAGTGGTACCTTCAAGGAGATGTCTCCATTTTTCAGGGCTAAAATGATTGCCAACAGCTCTCTGTCACCAATCTCGTAATTGCACTCTGCCGGTGACAATTTCTTGGAAAAGTAGCCACGCGAATGCATAGCACACTTAGAGTTAGGACGTTAAGACAGAAGGGTGCCAACTCCAGTCTCAGAAGCATCAACTTCTAGAATAAAAGGCAACGTAGGATCAGGGTGTGCCAACACAGGAGCAGAAACAAAGGCAGCCTTGAGACTCTCAAAGGCCTTAATGGACTACGGAGACCAACTCTGTGGGTTGCTGTCTTTCCTGGTCATATCAGTCAGGGGCTTGACCAGAGACGAGAAGCTACGAAAAAAATTCCGATAATAGTTGGCAAAGCCAAGAAAACACTGCAGAGGACGTAAACCCACGGGTCGAGGCCACTGTAGGACCTCTGAAAGTTTCTCTGGGTCCATCGAAAAACCAGCAGTGGAAATGACATAGCCCAGGAATTTAACCTGTTCACAATGGAATTCACACTTTTCCAATTCAATAGAGATTGTTCTCTCTTAGTCTCTGAAACACACGACAGACATCTGTGTGGTGGCTCTCCAGAGACTTGGAAAATATGAGGATATCGTCAAGATAAACCACCACACATAACTGCAAAAAATCTCAGAGGACATCGTTAATGAACTCACAGTCCCGGGGCATGATGGAACTGTGCCGTCGTAAAGGGCGGGGTCACCGGATGACATCACCTGGTGACTACGCCCCATGCCTATATAAGTCATTGTGCACCGCTCACACAGGATTACAGCGGGAGAGAGCGTCGTGTCAACATAGGAAGAAGAGAAGAGGGAACAAGACAACAGAGAAGACCAGGCCACCACTAGCAAAAGAGCGGCAAAAGAGCAAAAGATAGCGGAGGAGCCCGGCAGAAGAACCGGAGAGCGGGAGAAGAACCGGACAGTGGGAGAAGAGGCTGGAGAGCGGGAGAAGAACTGGAGAGAGCGGAGAAGTTGGAAGAGACCCCCGAAGTCGGAAGAAGACCCCTGGAGCTGCCTAATAAATTACTTTAAAAACCTGTGTAGTGTGTTTTTTTATTGACACTTTTTTCCCCATACTCATTCACATAGGGTGGGGGGCCGGGATCTGGGGGCCCCCTTATTAAAGGGGGCTCCCAGATTCCGATAAGCCCCCCGCCCCTAGACCCCGACAACCAACAGCTAGGGTTGTCGGGAAGAGGCCCTTTTCCTCATCAACATGGGGACAAGGTGCTTTGGAGTGGGGGGGCCGCAGGGCGCCCCCCTCCCCCAAAGCACCCAACCATGTTGAGGGCATGCAGCCTGGTACGGTTCAGGAGGAGGGGCACTCTGTCGTCCCCACCCCCTTTCCTGACTGTCCGGGCTGCGTGCTTGGATAAGGGTTTGGTATGGATTTTGGGGGGACCCCCACGCCGTTTTTTCAGCGTAGGGGGTTCCCCTTAAAATCCATACCAGACCTAAGGGACATTGTCGCCTCCCTCTCGCGCTCCCTGCAATAGGAAAATGTGTTTTTCCTATTGCAGTGAGCGTGACATCCACAGTACCCTGTCGCCAAGAACCAGCGCGATAGGATCACGCTGGAAACATTCTCTGCTGTAGCTGCCCTAGCGTCGTATTTGGTCAGTCGGACCAGCATACAGACGAACGGGCTTCCCGATAGTAACTGGGTCCGGCGGAGTTCCGGCGGGAAGATTTGAAACATTTTTCAAATCTAAAGTCCGTTGGATTTTCGATCGAAAAGGTCCGTTGGAAATCCGATGAAGCCCACACACGGTCGGATTGTCCGCCGGATTCGATTCGATTCCAGTCGAAAAGTCAGCTCGTGTGTACGTATCATAAGAGTCTTTTAAAAATATACATACTCCCCTCAGCCACCACCAACTGTGGGAGAGCGTTCCACATCCTTATAACCCTAACTGTGAGGAACCCCTACACAGTTTTTTTTTTGTGTTTTAAAATGTTTATTGAGGTAAAAGATTAAACATCAACAATTCTCTACCCACGCAGGGGAGTAAAATAGATAACAGATTTTGGTCATGTAGAAAAAAATGCACTCGGAAGTAACAAGAGATACAGTGCAAAGGAAATATTCATGTATAAAACTTCTATGCAGAAATGATAATCATCGACAACGTGGAAGCACTGTCTGGTATTCAAAATAAGTTACCGTCCGCCTTGAAATCCAGACACCCCGGTTCGGGATCATGCTGTGTCTGGGCTTCAATGGCCTCTGGTTCTTTGATGAGAGGTAAGTCCTAGACAGTGCATAAAGAATGGTACCATACAATACTTTTGGGCTCCTTATAATGACAAAAGTGCTTAGAAGTCGAACTATCAGAACCCGTATCTATTCTAGGTTCTGATCTTAGTCAAAGGTGGATACAACAATTTAAAATATATTGTGTATTAACCAAAAAAATTTCGTAATAGTTAAAGGTATAATCATACAACCTCTGCTTCGCATCCCACCATTCTGGTCCGGTGGGAGAGAAGAGTATATAATAGATAATAAGGAGAAAGAGAGAAATAGAGTTAGGAAGGAAGAAAGAAGGCCTTTAAGAGGGGTGGGTGGGGGGAGAAGTGCCTGGGCTCTGCGGAGAGCTGGGAAAGTGTGCCAAGCAGCCGAGCAGGAGAACTTAACTGATCATTTTATGGTAGGGTTAGGGACTAGAGGGTCACGCCAATATGACGGGCCCATGGTTACCATATATGTTTGAATTTCTCAGTTTTATCAAGTATGATGTTAGAGATTTTCTCCTGGTACATGATCCAGGAGACTTTCTGTTTGGCTAAATGGAAGGATACCTTAGGAAGTTTCCATGCCCTGGCTATGGTAAGTTTGGCTCCTATGAGAATATAGTGGATTAGAATTTGGTTGTATTTAGGAATTTTGGGGACTTTTTGATTTAAGAGTGCTACAGTTGGGGTTTGTGGGATCGCCTTGCCGGTGACTTTGCGGATTAGATTGAAGATTTTGTTCCAGTAGCCTCTGATTCATGGGCATTCCCAGAAAACATGTAGGAGAGTACCCAGGTGACCACATCCCCTAAAACATATAGGGGAGGATTGTGGATAAAATTTAGCTAATCTAGTAGGGACTAGGTACCACCGCGTCATAATTTTGAGGTCTGCTTCAGTAAGGGAGACATTTAGGATCCCCTTAAAGGCGGACGCGAAATGCAAATGCCATGTATCTAGATCCCATTCAAATACAAACATCATGTTCCCAGGTCATCATATAGGTCACTTTCTCTTGTGGTTCGGCTAAAGCCGAGTATATGAGAGAAACTCCCCCTTTCATGTCCATAGCTGAGGAACACCATTGTTCGTAGGGAGTGGTAGTAAGGGGAAGCGGTTCCTGGGAGAGGATGGAGAGTAGGAAATGTCTCAATTGGTGAAAGCAAAACTTTTCCGATTGGGGCATTTCAAGTTTTGATGTGCATTGTGTCAATGTGAGGGGTCCACTAGAGTTACAAAAATGACCTATTCTATATAATCCCTTATCAAGCCACCACTGGAACGCTCTTATGTTCATGCCTGGTGGGAAAATGGGATTATTAAAGATGTGAGCCAGGGGATGCCAATTAGATGATAGAATGTTTAATTTATGCAGTGTGTCGCACAATGTGAATGAGTGTGAAAGGGAGGGGGAAAAGATTGGTGGTCTAGTTTTATGGGGACGCCAAAGAAGATAATCTATAGTGAATTTGGGTACAGCTTGTCTTTCCATCTCTATCCATTCTGGTTTTGGGCTTCTAGAGTAAACAGCCAAAATTTGGCTAAGATGTGCTGCCTGGTAGTACCACCAGAGATTGGGCAGTCCGAGACCCCCTTTTTTCCTTGGTCTAAAGAGTGTTTTTTAGGGAGCCTGTGGTTCGATTTATTCCAGATAAATTGGATGATAGAGGATTGTAACTTGCAGATATGTAATTTGGGGACAGGAATGGGAAGGGATCGGAAGAGATATAGGATCCGTGGGAGTAAAGTCATTTTACCGCGTTTAACCGTCCTAACCAGGACAATTTGTGTAGTGACCATTGATCAAGATCATAGTTAAGTTTTTTTGAACATGGGAGGGTAGTTAAAGCGGTATAGTTGTTCTATTAAAGGGGTTAACTGAATGCCTAGATATGGGATGGAGGTTGAACTCCATACAAAGGGGAAATGGTCCTTTAGGCTTTCTACTACGATTGAAGGGGTAGAGATGTTAAGTGCTATAGATTTGGCCATATTCACTTGCAGGCCTGAAATCTGTCCGAATTTTTTAATAAGTGATAGGACATTGGGGGTGGAAATGAGGGGGGAAGTGATGAAGAGAAGAACATCGGCCGCGAACAAAGCGCATTTGTGTGATGACTGACCACACTTAACGCCATGGGTGTCTGGGTGATTTCTTATTGCGATAGCCAAATTTTCTATGCTGATGGCAAAGAGCAGAGGGGATAAAGGGCAACCCTGCCTAGTCCCTTTGGTTATGGGAAAGAAATCAGATAAATGTCCTTGGATTCTGATCTGGGCTTTAGGTTGGGAATAGAGAGCTGCGAGGAGATTAATAAAATGGGAACCAAATCCCCATCTCTCCAAAGTCCCGAATAGATAGGGCCAGGTAATGGAGTCAAAAGCCTTTTGGAGATCTATGGATAAAAGGTAGCCTTCTTGAGGTGGATTACCATCCCATTTTGACTGCAACAGGGAGATGATATCTACTGCTCTCCTTATCTGGTCCGGACCCTATCTCCCCGGTATAAAGCCCACTTGATCCCTATGCACATATGACCCTATAAAGGAACCTAGTCTGTTGGAGAGGATTTTTGTCATTATTTTCAGGTCGTTGTTCATGAGGGAAATAGGTCTGTAGTTGCTAACCTGGCTCTGATCTTTACCCGGCTTGGGAATGACTGAAATGTAGGCTAGATTTGTCGCTGGATCTAAGGGTGAATCTCTATTGAGGGAATTGAAGAACCGGACCAGATAAGGAGACAGCGTAGCTCCAAATTTTTTATAATAAAGTGACGAGAAACCATCTGGACCTGGGGCTGAACCTGTTTTAATCTCTTTTATTACCTCCATAACCTCCTCTACAGAAATAGGGGCTTCCATCAAAGAACGATGAGATTCAGAGATTTTGGGGAGGGGAACACTATCAAAAAATTCATTGAGTTTATGGGTACTATCCTGATTGGGGTATGAGTATAGTTTAGAGTAGAAAGAGTGGAACGTTTCTAGTATTGCCTTGGAGTTTTGTGTTAAGGAACCCGACAGGGATTTAATTTTGGGTAGGGTTTGATATCTATGTCTGGGTGAAAATTTTGAGGCGAGCTGGGGGCCAAATTTGTCTGAATTAAGGTAAAATCTCCCACTAACCCATTTTAGGTGTTTTTCTGCAGTAGATGTGAGAGCAGTGTTTAATTCGATCCTGGAAGCGTCCATTTTAGCTTGTGAAGCGGAGGTGGGGTGTTGCTTATGTCGTTTACAAGTGAGTTGGAAATTTTTTTGCAACTTTTTGAGATCTATTTGTTTTTCTCGTTTTAGTTGTGATGCCAATTGTATACGGTTGCCCCTTATTACTGTTTAATGAGCCCCCCATAAAGAGCTTGGAGAAATCTCTGGGGTATCATTAATACGGAAATATTCTAAAATGTCTTTTTCGATCATAGTACAGTGTACCGGGTTGGAGAGGAGGGCTTCATTGAGGCGCCACTGTGGAGGGCTTGCTGTGTGTAGGAAACCACAAAGTTTGGTGGAAACCAAGGAGTGGTCAGACCAAGGGACGTCGCTAATTGTTGCTCGGGAAGCTAAATGTATGTCAGTGGTATGCAGAAAAATGTGGTCTATACGTGCGTAAGTTCTGTGGGGAGCGGAGAAGTGAGTGTAGTCTTTGGCGTTAGGGTTTAATTCTCTCCATACATCAATCATTCCTAAGGAACTTAGAAGTTGAGCAATTCGAAGGCTCTGATTGGGGGCCGTTTGAGTTTTGAGTGGCTTCTTGTCGATTTGTCAAGCATATAATCGAAGGCAATATTTGAATCCCCTCCCATGATCACCTTACCCTCCAGATGGGGGGAAAGCGAGGTAAGCATGGATGAGAAGAAGGAAGCCTGTCCCTTATTGGGGGCATAGTATGATATAATGGAGAGAATTGTACCGTTTATCTGGCCTTTCACAAGGATGTATCTTCCCTCTTCATCTTTAACAGTTTGGGTCAAAGAAAAGGGAGTGCGTTTGGATATGAGTACAGCTACTCCTCTTTTTTTGTCATCTGCGTTGGCCAAAATAAAAGGTGGGATAATTACGGTATAAGAAGGATGGGTTTAAGCTCTTCGGAAAGTGGGTTTCCTGAATGAGTATAACGTCCAACCCTCTGGAATGGTAGCTATGGAAGGCTTTGCGCTTTTTCACTGGGGAGTTTAGTCCTTGTGTATTGTGGGACGCTATTTTGAGAGATGACTGTGGGGGGGGGGGTTCGTCAGTCATGGACAATGTGTGGAGTATTCGTCAATAAAATACTAATTCTTACCCGATCTAGGAGAGGGGGTCCATCCGTCCTGAGAATATGATTTCGGCTTCGGAATTCAGGTTGCCGAACCTGGCCAGCTCTCCTCGAAGGCACCTGGGTGGGAGGAAAAGGGGGGGGGGCAGAAAAGGAAGAGAGAAAGGAATAGAAGAAACTGAGAAAGAAGGAGTCCAGTGTAAAAAGAACCCTGGATCCTTTAGTTGCAGGATCAAAAACCTGCACTGAACCCCTATAAGGGAAGGGTTCAGTAAAACAAAAACAGCCCAAGGAAAAAACTATGGGAGAGATCTCCCTATGACAATTACTTATTTTACCTTATCAAAAGTAACATTGAATGTTATCCAACTACTATCTCTAAAAAAAAAGGTGAAATGACCTTTGTAAACTGGAAAAAAAAGAAACCAAACATATAAAATATAAACAAGAGAAGGACCGGCATCATATCATGCTGGATAAATCTGCTATGAAGGATTAATATATCGGGGGGAGGGTAGAAAAGGGAGGGGGAATAGCAGGGGATGGAAGGGGAAAGGGAATAGGGATAAGGGAGGTGGGGTGGGGTGACGCTTAGGCGGATTTAGAAGTGTCCCGAGCAAAGGCCTCTGCCTGAGACCTAAAGTAAAAATATATGCAGTCCTCATACGATGAAGGGATAGGGTGCTTCCAGTGCATCGGAAGATTCTGGCAAAAAACAAAGAAGAAAAAAAAAAGGGGCTTTATGGGCGAAAGGGGAAGTAAATTGTAGTGGGTCTTGAAAAAGACCAGGGTTGCGTAGGAGAAGCCTCTACACAATCAAAAAAAGGAACTTGGACCAATTGAGCAAATGTCAACAGAGTTCATCTGGGGGGCATGGATTCCCGTTGCTTCTTCGTTTGCTGTTTCACCCACAGTGGGGTAAGGGGGCTGTTTGGAGGAGACCTTTTGGACGAGGTTGGTCGATTCTCAGCATTGTTTGGGGGCAGGTCTTGAGATATAAGCCCAAGGTGGAGAAGTAATTGCTCACCCATTTGAAAGTTTGAAAAACTGTATGATTTATCTCTGTAGTGGAATTGCAGACGGAAAGGAAAGGCCCATCTATATTTGATCATTTTCTGTGAGAGAATGTCTAGAAGTGGTCTGAGTGGTCTTCTTTTCTGGATCGTGGTTGGTGAAATATCAGCAAAAATTTGGATTTTGTTACCAAATAGGGTGATGTCGTCTTTGTAACGGGATCTTTTCATTATCTCTTCTTTTACTCCGTAAAAGTGTGTCTTGACCACTATATCCCAGGGGAGTCCATCCTGGGGGGGGGGGGGGTTGTAGCACTCTGTGGGCCCTGTCTAATTCGAGCTTGATTAGAGCTTTGATGGTGTTAGGGATATCTGTACTGGCTTCAGGAATGCCTCGCACTCGGAAGTTATAGCGTCTGCTTCTATTCTGCAGGTCTCCAATTTTGGCTAGAGCATTTTCGAGTTGATCCTGTAAAGATTGGATACAGGTGGCATGTTGGTTGGTGCATGCTGCAGAATCATCTACAGCCTGTTCAATGGCATCCATTCTTGTCCCTAGACTCTGGAGATCTGCCTTAATTGAAGTGGTGATTTGCATGGCATTTTGTGCTGGCCCTGTAGCAAGCATATCAGAAAAACGGTTAAGAAGTTGTGCCATTTCTGGTGGATGATTATTAGTGATGGGGGAAGCCTGTGGAGAGTCTGCAATGCTATCAGGGGAATTGAGAAGGGGAGAGTAGGGGTTTCCGTTCTGCATTCTGATTAGGAGAGATTCAGTAGAAGCAGGTGATACCATGTAGCATTTTCTGTGAGAGAATGTCTAGAAGTGGTCTGAGTGGTCTTCTTTTCTGGATCGTGGTTGGTGAAATATCAGCAAAAATTTGGATTTTGTTACCAAATAGGGTGATGTCGTCTTTGTAACGGGATCTTTTCATTATCTCTTCTTTTACTCCGTAAAAGTGTGTCTTGACCACTATATCCCAGGGGAGTCCATCCTGGCGGGGGGGTTGTAGCACTCTGTGGGCCCTGTCTAATTCGAGCTTGATTAGAGCTTTGATGGTGTTAGGGATATCCGTACTGGCTTCAGGAATGCCTCGCACTCGGAAGTTATAGCGTCTGCTTCTATTCTGCAGGTCTTCAATTTTGGCTAGAGCATTTTTGATCCTGTAAAGATTGGATACAGGTGGCATGTTGGTTGGTGCATGCTGCAGAATCATCTACAGCCTGTTCAATGGCATCCATTCTTGCCCCTAGACTCTGGAGATCTGCCTTAATTGAAGTGGTGATTTGCATGGCATTTTGTGCTAGCCCTGTAGCAAGCATATCAGAAAAACGGTTAAGAAGTTGTGCCATTTCTGGTGGATGATTATTAGTGATGGGGGAAGCCTGTGGAGAGTCTGCAATGCTATCAGGGGAATTGAGAAGGGGAGAGTAGGGGTTGCCGTTCTGCATTCTGCTTAGGAGAGATTCAGTAGAAGCAGGTGATACCATGTAGCTTTGACCCCCAAGTAAGTTACTCACTTGTGCCGTGGCTGGTGTGGATAGAGCTGGAGGGTACGCTGGGCCCTGCTGGTTTACAGTGTCTCCGCATGGAGAAGTTGCGGCCGCCATCTTGGAAAGCACAGGGGGAGCTAGGCCAAAGTTCAGTTGCCGGTTAACATCTTTCTTCGGCTGGGTTCCGGACATTTAGGCTGGTGCCCGGAACTGAGAGGGTGCGGTGCCTGGTCCTCCTGCTGAGATCTGCAAAAAATAGCAATTGTGCTGAGCTCTGGAAGGCCGGAGCGGTGCGGAGCTCTCGGTCAGCGTGACGCTCCGGAGGTCCCGCGCATTCGCACTCCACCCCTACGCAGTTTAAGGTTAAACCACTTCTCCGCCAGTCTCATTGTGTGCCCGTGTCCTTTTACACTCCCTGGGACTGAATAGATTATTTCTTATGCTGGGATCCCCATTGAGATATTTGTAGATCACCATCATTTCCCCTCTCAAGTATCTCATCTACAGCGAAAATAAATTTAGTGCTTGCAGTGGTTCCTCGTAAGTGAGGTCCTCCAGTCCCCTTAATAGTTTTGTTGCCCTTCTTTGGACTCTCTCCAGCTCTAGCACATCCCTTTGGAGGACTGGTGGCCAGAACTGGATGGAAAACTCCAGATGTGGCCTAACCAGAGTTTTATAAAGTGGCAGAATTATAGTTTTATCCCTGGAGTATATGCCTTTTTTATGCATGCTAACATTCTGCCTGCTTTGGTAGCCGCAGCTTGACACTGCATGCTGTTGCTCAATCTGTCATCTATTAGCATCCTTAGATCCTTCTCAATCCTTGATTCTCCCAGAGGTTCTCCACCTAGTGAATATTTAGCATTTATGTTTTTTGCCCCCTAGTGCATTACTTTACATTTCTCCACATTAAACTTAATTTGCCATTTGTCTGCCCACTCCTTTATCTTATTCAGGTCATTCTGCTAAATTTGTGTCCTGATGTGAGTCTATTACCCCACTCACCACTCCAGACCAGTCTCAGTACATGTTATTTATCACCACCCTTTGGACCCGTCCCTGTAACCATTTTTTTATCCAAGCACAGACCCTATGGTCCAAGCCTCCAGAACTCAGCTTGTATATTAAGCGTTTATGGGGGACTGTATCAAATGCTTTTGCAAAGTCCAGATTAGGGATGAGCCGAACACCCCCGGTTTGGTTCGGTTCGCACCAGAACCTGCAAACGGACCGAAAATTTGCATGAACTTTAGAACCTCATTGAAGTCTATGGGACGCAAGCGTTCGAAATCAAAAGTGCTAATTTTAGAGGCTAATTTGCAAGGTATTGTCCTAAAAAGGGTTTGGGGACCCGGGTCCTGCCCCAGGGGACATGTATCAATGCAAAAAAAGTTTTTAAAATGGCCATTTTTTCAAGAGCTGTGATTTTAATGATGCTTAAAGTGAAAAAAAAAAGTGAAATATTCCTTTAAATATCGTACCTGGTGGGTGTCTATAGTATGCCTGTAAAGTGGCGCATGTTTCCCGTGCTTAGAACAGTCCCTGCACAAAATGACATTTTTAAAGAAATAAAAGTAATTTCAAACTGCTCGCGGCTTTAATGTAATGTCGGGTCCTGGCAATATGGATGAAAATCAGTGAGACAAACGGCATGGGTACCCCCCCAGTCCATTACCAGGCCCTTTGGGTCTTGTATGGATATTAAGGGGAACCCCACACCCAAATTAAAAAAAGGAAAGGACCTATATACGCTGAACAGCAGTATACAGACAGTACAAACAAGATAGGGAGTGTAGGTTTGTTGTTAAGTATAATCTGTTTGTAATTTTGAACTGGTACATTTTTAAAGTGTAGTTCTAGCCAAAAAATCTATTTTTAAGCTTTTTGCAAAATATAGGGAAGGGTTATCACCCCTGTAACATTTGTTTTGCTGTCTGTGCACCTCTTCAGAAGATTTCACCTCACTTTCTGTCCCAATGACAAATGTTTTTTGAAAATGTGGGGTTTTTAGTAAAACAAGGATTGGTGATAAAGCATCAGTGAACAGGAGACTAGGGATGAGCCGAACACCCCCCGGTTCGGTTCGCACCAGAACCTGCGAACGGACCGAAAATTCGCACGAACGTTAGAACCCCATTGACGTCTATGGGACTTGAACGTTCGAAATCCAAAGCGCTCATTTTAAAGGCTAATTTGCATGGTATTGTCCTAAAAAGGGTTTGGGGACCCGGGTCCTACCCCAGGGGACATGTATCAATGCAAAAAAAAAACTTTTAAAAACGGCAGTTTTTTCGGGAGCAGTGATTTTAATGATGGTTAAAGTAAAAAAAAAAAAAAAAAAGTGAAATATTCCTTTAAATATCGTACCTGGGGGGTGTCTATAGTATGCCTGTAAAGTGGCGCGTGTTTCCCGTGTTTAGAACAGTCCCTGCACCAAATGTCATTTTTAAAGGAAAAAATCTCATTTAAAACTGCTTGCGGGTTTAATGTAATGGGGGGTCCTGGCAATATGGATGAAAATCAGTGAGACAAACGGCATGGGTACCCCCCAGTCCATTACCAGGCCCTTTGGGTCTTGTATGGATATTAAGGGGAACCCCGCACCCAAATTAAAATAAGGAAAGGTGTGGGGCCACCAGGCCCTATATACTCTGAACAGCAGTATACAGGCGGTGCAAACAAGACAGGGACTGTAGGTTTGTTGTTAAGTAGAATCTGTTTGTCATTTTGAACGGGTACATTTTTAACGTGTTTAGCTCCAGCCAAAAAATCTTTTTTAAGCTTTTTGGAAAACATAAGGAAGGATTATCACCACTGTGACATTTGTTTTGCTGTCTTTCCTCCTCTTTAGAAGATTTCACCTCACTTTTTGTCCCAATGACAAATATTTTTTGAAAATTTGGGTTTTTTTGTGGAACAAGGATTGGAAAGCATCAGTGGAAAGGAGAAATGTTTTTCCCATATTAACTCTTACAGGAGAGAATTTCCCTTCCTAGGGGTAGATTTCATCTCACTTCCTGTTGTCTCCTTCCGTTTGCAAGTAGGAGTCGTTTGTAAGTTAGATGTTTGAAAGTAATGGCCTGCCCTATATACTAAGCAGATATTTGGCCCTTAGGTGTTGTTGTGGCCACAACAACGTAAGCCCTCACAGGGCCCTGCTGTGAAATATTAGATCAAGAATTGTAATTACATGCCCCTGTTGAACAGGGGCAGAAAAATTGGGCCTTTGGTGGTGGTGGTGGTGCCACAACACTGCAACCCCTCACAGACACTCTAGTTGGAACGCAGGAACGAGCCCTGCTGCAAAGTATTGCATCAAAAATTGTAATTACACACCCCTGTTAAACAGGGGCAGAAAAATTGGGCCTTAGGCACTGGTGCTACAACACTGCAACCCCTCACAGACACTCTAGTTGGAACGCAGGAACGAGCCCTGCTGCAAAGTATTGCATCAAAAATTGTAATGACACGCCCCTGTTAAACAGGGGCAGAAAAATTGGGCCTTAGGCACTGGTGCTACAACACTGCAACCCCTCACAGACACTCTAGTTGGAACGCAGGAACAAGCCCTGCTGCAAAGTATTGCATCAAAAATTGTAATCACACGCCCCTGTTAAACAGGGGCTGAAAAATTGTGCCTTAGGCATTGGTGGTGGCGCCCAGAACCAAAAATGTTCTTTCAAGCTATCAGCGTGATGATTGAGGAGGAAGAGGATAATTACTCAGGGATAGTCACTCAGCATCAGCATAGGCAGTCTTTGAAGGGATCTGAGATTTAAAAAAAAATTATTCGGTTACATCAGCATCAGGTGCTTGGTAGCTGGTGGTGATCCAAGACTGATTCATTTTTATGAAGGTCAGTCGATCGACCGAGTCGGTGGACAGACGCACCCTGTGATCGGTTACAAAGCCTCCAGCAGCACTGAATGTGCGTTCCGAAAGAACGCTGGATGCAGGACAGGCCAGTAGCTCAATTGCATACTGTGCAAGCTCTGGCCAGTGATCCATCCTCAAGACCCAGTAACCCAGAGGATTTTCGGTGGGAAAGATGTCCAAGTCTGATCTTGACCCTAGGTATTCCTGCACCATGTAAAACAGACGCTGGCGATGGTTGCTGGAACCTATCATACCTTGGGGCTGGGACCAAAAAATTGTCTGAACGCATCGGTCAGACGGCCACCTTCTCCACCGCTCCTTCTTTGACTGACCGAAGCCTCAGCAACATGTTGTCCAGAAACAGGAGTTTGTAACCTCCCAGTCTCTGGGAACGCATTGCACAGACCTTTCTGCAAGGCCTCCGGAAGATGTTTCATCCTCTGCTCCCTCTGCGGTGGCAATATAAGGTCCGCAACCTTACCCTTGTAACATGGATCAAGGAGGGTTGCCAGCCAGTATTGGTCCTTCTCCTTGATACCACGAATACGAGGATCCTTACGCAGGCTTTGCAGGATCAGGGAGGCCATGCAGCGTAGGTTTGCTGAGGCATTCGGTCCGGAGTCCTCTGGGTCACTAAGGACGACATGGTCCGCAGCCACCTCCTCCCAGCCACGTACAAGTCCATGTGTTTCTTGGGACTGATCCCTTAAAGACTGCTGCTGATGCTGAGTGCCAGGCTCCACCTCCATACTGACACAATCTTCCTCCTCCTCCTCCTCGTCCTCTTCCTGTGTGATCGGCGGGCATGCAGGAACACTGTCTGGATAAAGGGGGCCTTGAGAGCTAAGGAAGTCCTCCTCTTCCTGCCTCTGTTCTGCCTCAAGTGCCCTGTCCATTATTCCACGCAGCGTGTGCTCCAACAGGTGGACAAGGGGGACAGTGTCACTGATGCATGCACTGTCACTGCTCACCATCCTCGTGGCCTCCTCAAATGGTGACAGGACAGTGCATGCATCCCTGATCATGGCCCACTGGCGTGGGGAAAAAAAAAACAAGCTCCCCTGACCCTGTCCTGGTGCCATAGTCGCACAGGTACTCATTGATGGCCCTCTGCTGCTTGTGCAGCCGCTGCAGCATGGCCAACATGGAGTTCCACCTGGTGGGCATGTCACAGATTAGGCAATTCTTGGGCAGGTTAAACTCCTTTTGGAGGTCCGTCAGCCAAGCACTGGCATTATATGACCGGCGGAAATGCACACAGACTTTCCTGGCCTGCCTCAGGACATCCTGTAAGCCCGGGTACCTGCCCAAGAACCGCTGCACCACCAAGTTAAGGACGTGAGCCAAACAGGGCACATGGGTCATTTGTCCCTGTCGGAGGGCAGAGAGGAGGTTGGTGCCATTGTCGCAAACCACCATTCCTGCCTTAAGTTGGCGTGGCGTCAACCACCTCTGAACCTGCCCCTGCAGAGCTGACAGAACCTCTGCCCCAGTGTGGCTCCTGTCCCCTAAGCACACCAGCTCAAGCACCGCATGGCATCTTTTGGCCTGCATACTTGCGTAGCCCCTTGAATGGCTACGGAGCACCGCTGGTTCCGAGGACAAAGCACAGGAAGAGGCCATGGAGGAAGAAGAAGAAGAGGGGGTGGAGGAGAGAGGTGTGTCACAATCATTAGCATTTTGGAGGCGTGGTGGCGGAGCAACCTCCAACACTACTGCACCTTGTCCTGCATCCTTCCCAGCTGCCAGCAGAGTCACCCAATGTGCCGTGAAACTTAAGTAAGGTCCCTGTCCATGCCTGCTGGACCATGAGTCAGCGACAATATGCACCTTACCGCTGACCGCCCTGTCCAGCGAGGCATGGACATTGCCTTCCACATGCCGGTAGAGAGCCGGAATCGTCTTCCGTGAGAAAAAGTGGCGTTTAGGTACCTGCCACTGGGGAACCGCACATTCCACAAACTCACGGAAGGGGGCAGAGTCTACCAACTGAAAAGGCAGCAGTTGAAGTGCTAGCAATTTTGCCAAGCTAGCATTCAACCGCTGGGCATGTGGAGGGCTGGGAGCAAACTTCTTTCGGCGGTGCAGCAGCTGGGGCAGGGAAATTTGCCTGGTACAATCTGACGTCGGTGTACCAAAAGCAGATTGCCCACAAGTACTTGGCTGTGACACACCTAATTCTACACCTTCATTCCTCTCAGTGCAGGTCTCAGAGAGGACTGAAGGTATAGTGGGGTTGGAGATCTCAGCTGATGAGGAGCAAGGAGAGGTCCTCTTTGTTCTTTGGTGTGGGTCTTTTAGATACGCTTGCCAACGAACTGCATGGCAGGTCAACATATGTCTGGTCAAGCATGTGGTACCCAAGCGGGAGATGTTTTGGCCACGCGAGATACGCTTGAGACATATGTTGCAAATAGCAGTGGTGCGATCTGATGCACTCGTCTCAAAAAAGGCCCACACCAAAGAACTTTTTGAATAACGTGCAGAGACTGCAGCGCCCTGCACATGTGGAGCTTTGGGGTGTGATGCAGTCAATGTGCTGCCCTTAGGCTGGCCCCTGGAGGGCATCCTGCCTCGTTGGTGATGTGCTGCCTCCTCCTCCTCCTCCTCTCTCCTATCAGGCACCCATGTTGAGTCAGTGACCTCATCATCCCCTCCCTCCTCATCACTGGAGCAAACCTGGCAGTATGCTGCAGCAGGGGGAGCATGACTGCCAGATTGCTGTCCTTCTTGGGCACCCCCTCTGTCCGTGCTCATGTTACTGCCTTCATCGAGCTCAGTATCATCATCAGAGCCATCCAAACGCTGGGCATCCTCCTGGAGCATGTACCCAACACTGTGGTCAAACAGTTCGAGGGACTCCTCAGGAGGACATGGTGGGGCTAGGGAAGGAGTCACTGATGACATTGAGCTGAGGGAAGAGGCCGCTGCTTTGCCAGACAAAGTACCCTGGGCATGGGTGAGAGAGGATGAGGAGGATGAGGACGGCTTGGTCATCCACTCGACCAAGTCTTCCGCATGTTGCGGCTCAACACAGCCAGCTGCCGAAAAAAAGCCCAAGCGTGTCCCACGGCCACGTGCTGATGAGGATGCACCGTCTCCACGACCAGCACTAGACACAGAGCCTGCTTGCCCTCTCTTATTGGCTTGTGACTGTCTGCCTCTCCTTCTTGGCCTTCCAGACATACTAATGGCCTGTAGCTGCACTAAGCTGGGAAATATATATATATATATATATATATATATATATATATATATATATATATATATATGTACTGATACTGCAGCTAGCAAAATCAACTGCCTGCCTGTAGTATGAGAACACCACCAACCTTCTACAGGTAGCTTTAGCTGAACACTGTGAGGTGGATGCACCCCACTAACTTGTAGGTTTAGCTGAACACTGTTGGCAGGACGCACCCCACTAACTTGTAGGTTTAGCTGAACACTGTGAGGTGGATGCACCACACTAACTTGTAGGTTTAGCTGAACACTGTGAGGTGGACGCACCACACTAACTTGTAGGTTTAGCTGAACACTGTGAGCAGGACGCACCCCACTAACTTGTAGGTTTAGCTGAACACTGTGCGCAGGACGCACTGCACTAACTTGTAGGTTTAGCTGAACACTGTGAGCAGGACGCACTGCACTAACTGTAAATAGTCTAGCTGCCTGACTGTGGTACTAATAGGATCAAAAGAACACCAGTAATTTTCTTCAGGCAGCTGTATATACTGTAACAAGACAAGCCTGCCTGTCAGTAAGAAGATAACAGGAACGGATCTAGCTGAACACTGTGAGCAGGACGCACTGCACTAACTTGTAGGTTTAGCTGAACACTGTGAGGTGGACACACCACACTAACTTGTAGGTTTAGCTGAGCACTGTGAGCAGGACGCACCCCACTAACTTGTAGGTTTAGCTGAACACTGTGAGCAGGATGCACTGCACTAACTGTAAATAGTCTAGCTGCCTGACTGTGGTACTAATAGGATCAAAAGAACACCATTAATTTTCTTCAGGTAGCTGTATATACTGTAACAAGACAAGCCGGCCTGTCAGTAAGAAGATAACAGGAACAGATCTAGCTGAACACTGTGAGCAGGACGCACTGCACTAACTTGTAGGTTTAGCTGAACACTGTGAGGTGGACGCACCACACTAACTTGTAGGTTTAGCTGAACACTGTGAGCAGGACGCACCCCACTAACTTGTAGGTTTAGCTGAACACTGTCAGCAGGACGCACTGCACTAACTGTAAATAGTCTAGCTGCCTGACTGTGGTACTAATAGGATCAAAAGAACATCAGTAATTTTCTTCAGGTAGCTGTATATACTGTAACAAGACAAGCCTGCCTGTCAGTAAGAAGATAACAGGAACGGATCTAGCTGAACACTGTGAGGTGGACGCACCACACTAACTTGTAGGTTTAGCTGAACACTGTGAGCAGGATGCACCCCACTCACTTGTAGGTTTAGCTGAAAACTGTGAGCAGGATGCACCCCACTAACTTGTAGGTTTAGCTGAACACTGTGAGCAGGACGCACTGCACTAACTGTAAATAGTCTAGCTGCCTGACTGTGGTACTAATAGGATCAAAAGAACACCAGTAATTTTCTTCAGGTAGCTGTATATACTGTAACAAGACAAGCCGGCCTGTCAGTAAGAAGATAACAGGAACGGATCTAGCTGAACACTGTGAGCAGGACGCACTGCATTAACTGTAAATAGTCTAGCTGCCTGACTGTGGTACTAATAGGATCAAAGGAACACCAGTAATTTTCTTCAGGTAGCTGTAAATACTGTAACAAGACAAGCCTGCCTGTCAGTAGGAAGATAACAAGAATGGATCTAGCTAAACTGAATACAGTGTATATATATATATATATATATATATATATATATATATATATATATATATATATGCAACACCTGGGATGCATATATATATATACACAATACACTGTAAGTGCAGCTAACTGACTGACTGTTCTGCCTAATCTATCTAACTCAAATCAAATGTCACTATCTGTCTCTCTCTCTCTCTCTCAATGAACGCCGGAACACACACTACACAGGGCTGCCGTGCAGGCGGCCTTATATAGTGTGGGGCGTGTACTAAATCCCCTGAGCCATAATTGGCCAAAGCCTCCTTGGCTTTGGCCAATTATGGCTCTCTCTACTGACGGCGCTGTGATTGACCAAGCATGCGGGTCATAGTGAATGCTTGGCCAATCATCAGCCAGCAATGCACTGCGATGCCGCAGTGAATTATGGGCCGTGACGCGCCATACGAATTTGGCGCGAACGGCCCATATCGTTCGAAATTTGACGAACGATCGAACAGCCGATGTTCGAGTCGAACATGGGTTCGACTCGAACACGAAGCTCATCCCTACAGGAGACACGTTTTCCCATATTACTCTTACAGGAGAGAATTTCCCTTCCTAGGGGTAGATTTCATCTCACTTTCTGTTGTCTTCTTCCGTTTGCAAGTAGGAGTTTGAAAGTAGGGGCCTGCCCTATATACTCTGCAGAAATTGGGGCCTTAGGTGTTGGTGTTGCCACAACACTGTAAGCCCTCACAGTTACTCTTGGTGGGCGCAGGAACGGGCCCTGCTGTGAAATACTAGATCAAGAATTGTAATTACATGCACCTGTTGAACAGGGGCAGAAAAATTGGGCCTTTGGTGGTGGTGGTGGTGATGCCACAACACTGTAAGTCCTCACAGTTACTCTTGGTGGGTGCAAAAACGGGCCCTGCTGTGAAATATTAGATCAAATATTGTAATTACATGTACCTGTTGAATAGGGGCAGAAAAATTGGGCCTTTGGTGGTGGTGGTGTTGCCACAACACTGTAAGTCCTCACAGTTACTCTTGGTGGGCGCTGGAATGGGCCCTGCTATGAAATATTAGATCAAGAATTGTAATTACATGCACCTGTTGAACAGGGGCAGAAAAATTGGGCCTTTGGTGGTGGTGATGGTGGTGCCACAACACTGTAAGACCTCACAGTTACTCTTGGTCGGCGCAAAAACGGGCCCTGCTGTGAAATATTAGATTAAGTATTCTAATTACATGCACCTGTTGAACAGGGGCAGAAAAATTGGGCCTTTGGTGGTGGTGGTGCTGGTGCCACAACACTGTAAGTCCTCACAGTTACCCTTGGTGGGCGCCGAAATGGGCCCTGCTGTGAAATATTAGATCAAGAATTGTAATTACATGTCCCTGTTGAGCAGGGGCAGAAAAATTGGGACCTTAGGCACTGGTGCCACAACACTGCAACCTCTCACAGATACTCTAGTTGGAGTGCAGGAACGAGCCCTGCTGCAAAGTATTGCATCAAAAAATTGTAATTACACGCCCCTGTTAAACAGGGGCTGTATAATTGGGCCTTAGGCACTGGTGCTGGTGCCACAACACTGCAACCCCTCACAGAAACTCTAGTTGGAATGCAGGAACGAGCCCTGCTGCAAAGTATTGCATTAAAAATTGTAATTACACGCCCCTGTTAAACAGGGGCTGAAAAATTGTGCCTTAGGCACTGGTGGCGGCGCCCAGAACCAAAAATGTTCTTACAAGCTATCAGCGTGATCATTGAGGAGGAAGAGGATAATTACTCAGGATAGTCACTCAGCATCAGCATAGGCAGTCTTTGAAGGGATCTGAGATTTCCAAAAAAATTATTCGGTTACATCAGCATCAGGTGCTTGGTAGCTGGTGGTGATCCAAGACTGATTCATCTTTATGAAGGTCAGTCGATCGACCGAGTTGGTGGACAGACGCACCCTGTGATTGGTTACAAAGCCTCCAGCAGCACTGAATGTGCGTTCTGAAAGAACGCTGGATGCAGGACAGGCCAGTAACTCAATTGCATACTGTGCAAGCTCTGGCCAGTGATCCATCCTCAAGACCCAGCAACCCAGAGGATTTTCGGTGGGAAAGGTGTCCAAGTCAGATCTTGCCCCTAGGTATTCCTGCACCATGTAAAACAGACGCTGGCGATGGTTGCTGGAACCGATCATACCTTGGGGCTGCGGACTAAGAAATTGTCTGAACGCATCGGTCAGGCGGCCACCTTCTCCACCGCTCCTTCTTTGACTGACCGAAGCCTCAGCAACACGTTGTCCAGGAACAGGAGTTTGTAACCTCCCAGTCTCTGGGAACGCGTTGCACAGACCTTTCTGCAAGGCCTCCTGAAGATGTTTCATCCTCTGCTCCCTCTGCGACGGCAAGATAAGGTCCACAACCTTACCCTTGTAACATGGATCAAGGAGGGTTGCCAGCCAGTATTGGTCCTTCTCCTTGATACCACGAATACGAGGATCCTTACGCAGGCTTTGCAGGATCAGGGAGGCCATGCAACGTAGGTTTGCTGAGGCATTCGGTCCGGAGTCCTCTGGGTCACTAAGGATGACATGGTCCGCAACCACCTCCTCCCAGCCACGTACAAGTCCATGTGTTTCTTGGGACTGATCCCTTAAAGGGGGGCAGTATCACTAAAGCATGCACTGTCATTGCTCACCATCCTCGTGGCCTCCTCAAATGGTGACAGGACAGTGCATGCATCCCCGATCATGGCCCACTGACGTGGGAAAAAAAAGCTCCCCTGACCCTGTCCTGGTGCCATAGTCGCACAGGTACTCATTGATGGCCCTCTGCTGCAGGTGCAGGCGCTGCAGCATGGCCAACGTTGAGTTCCACCTGGTGTGCATGTCACAGATTAGGCGGTTCTTGGGCAGGTTAAATTCTTTTTGGAGGTCAGCCAGCCGAGCACTGGCATTATTTGACCGGCGGAAATGCACACAGACTTTCCTGGCCTCAGGACATCGGTTAAGCCCGGGTACCTGCCCAAGAACCGCTGCACCACCAAGTTAAGGACGTGAGCCAAACAGGGCACATGGGTCAGTTGTCCCTGTCGAAGGGCGGAGAGGAGCTTGGTGCCATTGTCGCAAACCACCATTCCTGGCTGAAGCTGGCGTGGCGTCAACCACCTTTGAGCCTGCCCCTGCAGAGCTGAAATAATTCCTTCCCCAGTGTGGCTCCTGTTCCCCAAACACACCAGCTTAAGCACCGCATGGCATCTTTTGGCCTGCGTACTTGCGTAGCCCCTTGAATGCCTATGGAGCACCGCTGGTTCCGAGGACAAAGCACAGGAAGAGGCCATGGAGGAAGTAGAGGAGGGGGTGGAGGAGAGAAGTGTGGCAGAATCACCAGTAGTAGCATTTTGGAGGCGTAGTGGTGGAACAACCTCCAACACTACTGCACCTTGTCCTGCATCCTTCCCAGCTGCCAGCAGAGTCACCCAATGCACCATGAAAGATAGGTAACCTACCTGTCCATGCCTGCTGGACCATGAGTCAGTGGTAATATGCACCTTACTGCTGACCGCCCTGTCCAGCGAGGCCAAGACATTGCCTTCCACATGCCGGTAGAGAGCCGGAATCGCCTTCCATAAGAAAAAGTGGCATTTGGGAACCTGCCACCGAGGAACAGCACATTCCACAAACTCACGGAAGGGGGCAGAGTCTACCAACTTAAAAGGCAGCAGTTGAAGTGCTAGCAATTTAGCCAAGCTAGCATTCAACCCGGTAGCAGATTGCCCACAAGTACTTGGCTGTGACACACCTAATTCTACACCTTCATTGCTCTCAGTGCAGGTCTCAGAGAGGACTGAAGGTATAGTGGGGTTGGAGATCCCAGCTGATGAGGAGCAAGAAGAGGTCCTCTTTGTTCTTTGGTGTGGGTCTTTTAGGTACGCTTGCCAATAAACTGCATGGCAGATCGACATATGTCTGGTCAAGCATGTGGTGCCCAAGCGTGTGATGTTTTGGCCATGCGAGATATGCTTGAGACATATGTTGCAAATAGCAGCAGTGGGATCTGATGCACTCGTCTCAAAAAAGGCCCACACCAAAAAACTTTTGGAATAACGTGCAGAGACAGCAGCACCCTGCACATGCGGAGCTCTGCGGTGTGATGCAGTCAGTGTGCTGCCCTTAAGCTGGCCCCTGGAGGGCATCCTGCCTCGTTGGTGGTGTGCCTCCTCCTCCTCCTCTCTCCTATCAGGCACCCACGTGGAGTCAGTGACCTCATCATCCCCTCCCTCCTCATCACTGGAGCAAAGCTGGCAGTATGCTGCAGCTGGGGGAACATGACTGCCAGATTGCTGTCCTTCTTGGGCATCCCCTCTGTCTGGGCTCACATTACTGCCTTCCTCTAGCTGAGTACCATCATCGGAGCCTTCAATTCACTGGGCATCCTCCTGGAGCATATGCCCAACACTGTGGTCAAACAGTTTGGGGGACTCCTCAGGAGGACATGGTGGGGCTAGGGAAGGAGTGACTGATGCCATTGAGCCGAGGGAAGAGGCCACATTGGCAGCTGCTTTGCCAGACAACGTAACCTGAGACTGGGTGAGTGAGGATGAGGGCGGCTTGGTCATCCATTCTACCAAGTCTTTGTCATGTTGGAGTTAACACGGCCAGCTGCCGAATAAAAGGACAAGCATGTCCCACAGCCACGTACTGATGAGGATGCACCGTGTCCACGACCAGCACTGTTGCCTCTAGACACAGAGCCTGCTTGCCCTCTTTTATTGGCTTGTGTCTGTCTGCCTCTCCTTGTTGGCCTTCCAGACATACTAATGGCCTGCACTGCAGTGAGATTTAGCTGCACAAAACTGGGATGTATATATATATATATATATACTGATTATACAGCAGCTAGCAGAATGCCTTTGGTATTAATAGGATCAGAAGAAGCACACCAGCACTTGTCTTCAGGTAGCTATAGGTGCAACTGTGCAGGGTACACAGTACACTAACTGTAAATACTTCAAAAGCCTGCCTGTGCTATTAATAGGATCAGAAGAAGCATACAAGCACTTGTCTTCAGGTAGCTATAGGTGCAACTGTGAGGGGTACACAGTACACTAACTGTAAATACTTCAAGAGCCTGCCCGTGCTATTAATAGGATCAGAAGAAGAACACAAGCACTTGTCTTCAAGTAGCTATACTGTAGGTGCAACTGTGCAGGGTACACAGTACACTAACTGTAAATACTTCAAGAGCCTGTCTGTGCTATTAATAGGATCAGAAGAAGCACACAAGCACTTGTCTTCAGGTAGCTATAGGTGCAACTGTGCAGGGTACACAGTACACTAACTGTAAATACTTCAAGAGCCTGCCTGTGTTATTGATAGGATCAGAAGAAGAACACAAGCACTTGTCTTCAGGTAGCTATACTGTAGGTGCAACTATGCAGGGTACACAGTACACTAACTGTAAATACTTCAAGAGCCTGCCTGTGCAATTAATAGGATCAGAAGAAGCACACAAGCACTTGTCTTCAGGTAGCTATAGGTGCAACTGTGCAGGGTACACAGTACACTATCTGTAAATACTTCGAGAACCTGCTTGTGCTATTAATAGGATCAGAAGAACACAAGCACTTGTCTTCAGGTAGCTATACTGTAGGTGCAACTGTGCAGGGTACACAGTACACGAACTGTAAATGTGAATGACAGGAACAGATCTAGCTAAACAATACAGTGTATATATATATATATATATATATATATATATATATATATATATATATATATATATATATATATATACAGTATATACAACACCTGGGATGCATATATATATACAATACACTGTAAGTGCAATTAACTGACTCGACCTGCCTACTCTATCTAACTTAAATCAAATGACACTGTCTCTCAGTCTATCTATCTCTCTCCGCTGCCGCAACACACTACACAAGGCCGCCACGAAGGTGGCCTTATATAGTGTGGGGCGTGTACTAAACCCCCTGAGCCTTAACTGGACAAAGCCACCTTGGCTTTGTCCAATTACGGCTCTCTGTACACACGGCGCTGTGATTGGCCAAGCATGCGGGTCATAGTGCATGCTTGGCCAATCATCAGCCAGCAATGCACTGCGATGCTGCAGTGAATTATGGGCCTTGACACGCCACTCGAATTTGGCGCGAACGGCCCATATCGTTCGCAATTCGACGAACGCTCGAACAGGCGATGTTCGAGTCGAACATGGGTTCGACTCGAACTTAAAGGTCATCCCTAGTCCAGATACACCACATCCACAGGCCACCCACTATCTAGATGGCAGCTCACTTCCTCGTAGAATGTCAGCAGATTGGTCTGGCAGGAACATGCTCTCATAAACCCATGCTGATTACCACTAATGATATTCTTCTCCTCAGTAAATCTTTGGATATAGTCCCTAAGCATCACCTCCAATAATTTACCCATTATTGATGTTAGGCTGACTGGCCTATAATTCCCAGAAATATGTCTCTGCCCTTTTTTGAATATAGGTAAGTGCCTGGCTATAACTTGACTGAGTTCTTTGAGGACTCTCAGGTGTAAGCCATCTGGTCCTGGTGATTTATTTGTGTTAAGTTTATTAAGTCTTTTATTGACTCCAGCCTCTGTTAGCCACGTGGGTATGTCATGTGTTGTGTCACTAACTCTACAGTCGTTGTCAGTAAACCCTTCTTTTTTCCTGCGTAAAAACTGTGGAGAAGAAGGCATTTAGTGCAGTTGCCTTCTTTGTGTTATCTGTAACGGTCTTCCCATCCTCATCTTTTAAGTGTGCAACGTGCTCTGATTTTGTCTTTTTACTGTTAATATGTCTAAAAATAAGTTTGGGTTATTTTTACTCTCTTCCGCTTTGTGTCTCTCATAATCTTTTTTAGCCGCCCTGATTGCGATTTTACATTTCTTATTGCATTCCTTGTAGTGCTGGAATGCTGATGGTGACCCATTCCCTTTATATTTTTTTAAGGCCGTACTTTTCTCCTTGATGAGGCTATTAACATTACGGTTTAGCCACCCAGGTTTAATTTTTGTTCTTCTATATTTATTGGCCATTGGAATGCACTGTTCGATATGTTTGTTTAATATGCTCCTAAAGCATTCCCATTTCTCTTCTGTGTTTAATGTTTCCAGAATTTGGTCACAATTAATGTCATGTAGCAATGACCGTAGTTCAGGAAAATTGTCTCGTTTGAAATTTAGTGCTTTTGTACTACTCATATGCCCATTTTTTCTGTGATTTATGCTAAACGCGATCATCCTATGATTGCTAGATTCCAAGTTGTCGCGTGTCTCCACATGTGAGATCAGACAAGGATCGTTCGCAATTAATAGATCTATTAGGGCATTCTTTCTAGTTGGGGAATCCACCAATTGGGACATGAAGTTGTCCTGTAAAACTTTCATGAAATGATGGGCCTTTAATGAGTGAGCTGTTCCCTCTGCCCAGTCAATATCGGTGTAATTGAAGTCCCCCATTATGAATAAATTTCCCTGTTTTCCTGCCAATTCTAACTGAGATAGTAATTCCAGCTCCTCCTCCTCCTTCATGTTGGGTGGCCTATAACATACCCCCACTAGTAATTTCCCACTAACGTCCTCTCTTTAACGTCCTCTCTCTACCCACAGTGATTCTACTCCCCCCCTTAGTCCCATACATAATGTTGCTCCTCTCTGCCACCCTTGCATAATTTTTGACATATAGACACACCCTTCCCCCTCTTCTACCTTCCCTGTCCTTTTGATACAAGGAATACCCCTGTATGTTGGTGTCAGGGAAATGGCCGTGTTGTGGGCAATTCCGCCAGTAACCGTCATGGTGGCAGGCGAGTCTAGTGAGCACGCCCTGATCTTGTAGGCACACCCCTCTGGCCTATTTAAACCTGCCACTAACACTTGCAGTTTGCTGGATTATCAAACAGCTCCTGTGTTCCTGTGCCTTGTACACTCTGAAGACCCTCACGTAAAGACAGTATTACTCACACTAAGAAAACACGGACTTTACGCGAAAGCAGAAAAGTGTGACTTTGAAAAGAAATCCATACAATTCCTAGGGCTCATCATCTCTACCGGTGGTGTAGCTATGGATCCACAGAAAGTGCAGGCAATCCTAGACTGGCCAACACCGTCAGACAAGAAGGTTTGTAGGGTTTGCAAACTTCTATAGAAGGTTTATAAGGAGCTTTTCTTCCATCATCTGGCCCATAACCCAAGTAACCCGCCTACATGTTCGCTTCCTGTGGTCCTCCGAAGCCCAATCTGCCTTTGAGAAACTGAAGTCTTTGTTTACTTCTGCACCAATTCTTCGACACCCTGATCCTGCCCTGCCCTATATTTTAGAGGTCGATGCCTCAGAGGTAGCTACAGGAGCAGTACTTTCACAGCACCTGGGACCCAATTCGCTGCTGCACCCTGTGGCCTTCTCCTCCCGGAAAATGAGCCAGCCCGAGAAGAATTACGACGTAGGTGATCGTGAGCTTCTGGCCATTAAGACAGCCTTAGAAGAGTGGAGATACCTTCTTGAGGGAGCCACGCACCCAATAATGATATTCACCGATCACAGAAACCTCAAGTACCTCCGCACTGCCAAACGCCTGAGACCCCGTCAAGCACGCTGGGCTCTGTTCTTTTCACGATTCAACTTTCACCTACCGCCCTGGCTCCAAGAACGGCAAGGCTGATGCTTTATCCCGAATGTTTCCTGATACCCCAGAAGAAACGACATCCAGTACAATCTTGTCTCCACAAAACTTTCTTTTGATTCAACCTGATCTAAGGTCTTCTCTTGAACAGGCCTCCCGCCAATGCCAGGAACCAGAGACTTCCTCTTTAAGAAGCCAGGGGGGTTATCTCTGGTATCAGGACAAGATCTTTGTCCCACAACAAGCCAGAATCCAGGTCTTACAAACTTTACATGATCATCAACTTGCTGGCCACTTCGGTGTACGGAAAACTATAGATCTTATTCAGCGATCCTTTTGGTGGCCTACCTTGAAAACTGATTGCAAAAAGTATGTAAGCTCCTGCACTACCTGCCAGCGAAACAAGGGGTCCAACATTAAGTCTTGGGGTCTGCTACGTCCTTTGCCGGTACCAGAACAACCATGGAGGAATATATCTATGGACTTCATAGTAGAGCTGCCACCCTCTGAAAGATTCACAACGATTCTAGTTGTTGTAGACCGTCTGTCCAAGATGTCACACTTCGTGCCTATGATAGGTACTCCTTCCGCTGCAGACACAGCAAAGGCCTTCATAAGAGAGATAGTCAGACTTCACGGCCTTCCTGACAGCATTGTGTCTGATAGAGGGGTCCAATTTACTTCCCGATTTTGGAAAGAGCTCTGCAAAGTTTTGTCTATTGAAGTTTGCCTATCCTCTGCCTATCATCCCCAGAGCAACAGTCAAACTGAAAGGACTAATTAGTCCTTAGAACAATATTTACGCTGTTTTTGCTCCACTTCCCAGGATGACTGGTACTTGATACTCCCCTGTGCGGAGTTCGCATACAATAACTCAGTACACTCAACCACCGATCAATCACCGTTTTGGGCCAACTATGAGTTCCATCCTTCATTTCTACCTAATGTCATTCCAGAGACCTCAGTTCCAGCAGTTCAAGACAGGATAAAATCCATTCAGACTAACTTTCAAACTCTCCGGTTAACCATGCAAAAGGCCCAAGAGGACTACAAGGAACAATATGACAAAAAGAGGGAGGAGAGCCCTAGCTTTAAGGTTGGAGATGAGGTTTGGCTCTCCTCGGCAAATCTTAAACTTCCTTGTCCCTCCCGGAAATTGGGACCAAGATTTATTGGCCCATTCAAGATTAGACGGGAGATCAATCCAGTAGCCTTTGAACTGTCACTCCCGAGTTCATGTCTCCTTACTTAAAGCTGTTATCTCTAGTCCTTTTTCAGGAAGGAAAGAAGATCCTCCGCCTCCAGTTTCTGTGGGAGATGAAACAGAGTATGAAGTTGAGGCCATCCTGGACTGCCGCCGGAGAGGTAGGATCATTCAATTTCTTATAAAGTGAAGGGTTACCCAGCAGAAGAAAGTTCTTGGGAACCTGCAGCCAATATACATGCTCCTAGACTTTTGCAGAGATTCCGAGTTCGTTACCCCGAAAGATGGGCCCGGTTGGGCATCCGGAGGTTGCCCCTTGGGGGGGGGCAATGTCAGGGAAATGGCCGTGTTGTGGGCAATTCCGCCAGTAACCGTCATGGTGGCAGGCGAGTCTAGTGAGCACGCCCTGATCTTGTAGGCACACCCCTCTGGCCTATTTAAACCTGCCACTGACACTTGCAGTTTGCTGGATTATCAAACAGCTCCTGTGTTCCTGTGCCTTGTATACTGTGAAGACCCCTGCTTGACCTCTGCCCGGCTTGACCTGTGTTCCTGTTTATCTCCTCGCTCTGACCCCGGCTTGGCTGACTACTCTCCGATCTTCTGCCCTCTGTGTATGACCCGGCTTGTTCCTGTACCTCTCTCGGACTGTCTTTTGGTATCTGACCCCTGGCCTGGCTGCGGACCCTGTTCCTGGTTTACCCTGCTGTTACCGTTCAAGACTTCTCTCCACACGGCTGCCACAACGCACTCTAGCTACTTACAGCCAACCAGCCAGCTTCAGTATTCCTGGCAACCCATGCACCTCTGTGCATCGCATTCCCTGTACCCAAATCCAGGGACGTGCTGCACTCAGCCGCAAGGGGCGACCTCTCAGCAACCCGGCCTCACACTACAGACTTGACAGTTGGCCAGCCAATCATGTGAGCTGTCAAACCAAGTTTCAGTTATTCCCACAAAGTCTAAGTCCTCCTTGTGTAATAGCAGCTCCAGATCCACTATTTTGTTAGCTAGGCTCCTAGCATTTGTGTATACGCCACTAATGCCCTGTACACACGGTTTTCCGACAGAAAATGTGCGATCGGAGCTTGTTGTCGGAAATTCCGACCGTGTGTGGGCTCCATCGGACTTTTTCCATCGGATTTTCCGACACAAAGTTTGAGAGCAGACTATAAAATTTTCCGACAACAAAATCCGATCGTGTCAATTCCGACCGTGTGTGGACAATTCCGACGCACAAAGTGCCACGCATGCTCAGAATAAATTCCGAGACGGAACTGCTCGGTCTGGTAAAATTAGCGTTCGGAATGGATATAGCACTTTCGTCACGGTGCAATGTTTGAAATTGTTGAATGCAGCACACTCTGTTCTTCTTTAAGAATGAAGTTGTTTTGCTGCTCATATTCACACAGAGTTCTCACAAACTTCTTTCTTTATTATTTATCGTGATTTCATCAATATATTTTGATTTGTCACATCTGACTTAAAAATGTCAAACTTTTTTTTTTGGCGGGGCTTTTTTTTTTCCAAGCCTGATCTTTTTTTTTTCTATTTTTTTTGTTTTTGTTTTTTTAACTCCAGAACATTTTTGGGTGTGCTTTGTGTGTCAAGTTACCACAACACCATTATTATCTTGTATTATTTAATCTCAAGGAGGTTGCTTGGTGTTGGTGTCCCTTGTTAATTTCACATTGTATTTTTGAAATGTACCTGCCTCCTCACAAACAAACTGTCCTTTTTGAATGAAAACCCACATAGGCGAGTATAATAAATCCAACAAAAAATTTATTAAGGGGTCCTAACCAAAGAAAGAGGGAGGCAATGCTGGAGCAACTGCAGAAATTGGTGAAGCCTTTGGCCTCCAGGGCACACATCAACTATTTTACTGCAGAATTGGTGGCCTGAGGAGTCCATATATAAGGGAGTTCAATCTGGTCCAGAAGTCCAAGAGATCATGAACAGCAGCAGATGACATGTATGTCCCCAGGCTGTGGTCATACAAGAGCCTGCATCTTTTGTCAGACCAGACTGAACCCAGGTCATCACTCTCTGGTCTTTCTTCCACGCTTCCTTCCACGCTGTGTCTGTGGTGGTGGAGTTGTGGCAGGAGGAGGAGGAGGATGGTCCAACTCACACAGGTGGGTATTGGGTGTGATTTCGCCCCTCACCCCCTTAGTTAAGGCTTTATAAAGAATGTCCTCACACATGAGGCTTTGACCCTCCTGCATGTCCTTCAGTTTTGTGGAAGCCATGCAGGCAAAGGCCTCTTCAGGAGTGGGGAAGGCTCTGAAGGACGCAGAAGCCTCCTGAATCAGCCTGAGTGCTGAATCCTGCACGTTACTCCCCTTCCTGGGTCTTTTATTTGGAAGGTGGAGGGGAGGGACCTGCAATTCTGTCAGGCTCCTACTGGGCCCAGCCTTCTCCTGGCTGCCACTTAGCACCACCTGCTCCTGGCTGCCACTAACCCCCGCCTCCTCCTGGCTGCCACATTCCACAGCCTCCTCCTGTGTGCCACATTCCACAGCCTCCTCCTGGCTGAGGTCTTCCTGTGTATGAAAAAGGGACATAGTTTTAGATTTGTCTTCATCAATCACACACAATTTTCATCTCATGACTGTAGCAAATTGAATGTTAACAAATATAACAGACTATCATTCTGAGCCCAGCATTTTTCATTCTTGTCCCAATTATTTTTGCCCACTACTGTCTATTGATATGTAAACGCCTTTATTTAATCTGCAATTAGTGATCAATAGTAACATCTAGTAAACATCATTTATTTATTACAAAACAGTGTATAACTCGGCCTACAGTACGGTGCAGCGCACGGTGATATTTATTTGATCTGCTATATTTGTATTTTAATCTGGTACGTTGCTAGCAATAGGGGAGTGTTTATGTATTGGGTGCTTTTCACGAATAAAACGGAATTACGCTATATACGCTTTTATCTTTTTTTATTGTTTTTAAATGGTTTGGAGCCTCTTCATCTCCCTATTGTCTAGAGAAGTGCTTATTGAGGTGGTCCAGAACATCCCTTAAATGAATGCTTTGATTCTTTAAAGCTCCGGTGAGTTTAACCCCCGAAGGGGAGTGTGTTCACTAATGGTGGAATTGGATTGATCGGTGGAAGGTGCACGCTGTGACATGCTCTATGATCTACTTGAACACCCTCTGAATCACTTCTGATATTGCACTAGTCTAATGGACTTTTTATGTGTGTAGTTGGCCACACTTTTTGTCTTATGCTCAACATAGCGCTGTTTCAGTATATGACTACTTTCATTATTATATGTATGTCTTATATACTACTTATTTTCATCATTTATTTATTGACCAGAAATCTGTAGTAGAATGCTATACCTGGCTCCAGCTGGGCTCCTCCACTTCTTCCTGGTTGGAAGGTTGGACATCGGAAGCCTCAGCTGGGGTGGAAGATAGGGTGGAAGGAAGAGTGGAAGGAAGAGTCGAGAGGGATTCCCTGACTTCAGACTGGTCTGACAAAAATTGGAATCTTTCATAGTACCACAGCCTGGGGACAGAAACGTCATCTTCTGCAGCTCCGGATCTCTGGGAATCTGTGACATTCTTGCGCTCCATAAGATAAGTGCTCCTCAGGCCACCAATTTTGGCTTTTAAATAGGGGATGGTTGCTGTGGGGACCACCGGCTTCACCAACTCCAGCAGTTTCTCCAGCGCTGCCTGCCTCTTTTGTTTATTGTTGTATTGGGGGTGTTTGATCTGCCACAGACAGGGCAGCTCCCTGTATTTGTCTATGAACAGGGGGAGGAAGTTGTGGTCATTGAAGCCATCCATTTTATCTGCAATACACAAGACAAACCCTAATGTCAGGCGAAACTCTCCTAATCTTGTCCCAATATAGGCCTCAATCTAGAAGCAGTCAATTTTTAATCTTACCTTCGTTATCATGATCGGCGCTTCCGATACTCCTTCCTCCGCTCACAGTACGACGCACGCCTGTTACACTTTATATACACTGCGCATGCGTGAAACTCCGCCCACCCCTGACGTTCCTTCTAGTCTATTCCCCGCCCCTTCTCGTTCGGCGCAGTGGGAAAGAGCACATGGCGGAGACAGAGCAGGTGCATGCTAATTACACCAACGAGAAGGAGGAGGATAGCCCGGAGCCAGAAACGTCCCGATCCCGAAGAGACCATTTAAGGCCTCAAATATGTCCTTTGTGGAGATGCTGGAGATGGTGGACATCCTGAAGAGGGCCGACTATGATGGTAAGTATGGACCTTACCCAAACCCAAATGTCAGAAAGGCCAAGATCATGGTGAAAGTTGTCAAGAGTCTGCAGAAGAATTTTGGGGTATGACGATCCAAGGATCAACTCAGGAAGCGGTGGTCGGACCTCAAATTAAGGGAGCACGAGCAGTACAGAAGGATCAGGAGAGTGCTGCAAAAAAGTAAGTACTTGTCCTGTGTTCCTATTCTTTATTTTTCTAACATTTGTGTTGCTCCATGTGCTTTTCTTAACTGTTGTACAGTTTAAAATGGCAACTTTCATGTTCATGGGCACATTATTCGTTCGTAGGAAGCATTGTTCATTCAGCATAGAAAACACCATGTTTTGGACATATGCATTTGAATACATCTTTGCTAGCCTACTTCTCTTCAAATAATTTTGTTGTCTAGATGGGTTGTTAACTAGAATGAAATGCAAACTAGATTCTGTGTAAGGAGAGGACACTCAGCAGCTGTTTACATATCTGGATGCTGGAGCACTAGTGTGGGACAGCAGAACACCCTTTTTATTAGGGAGCCCCACACAGGTGCTCCAGTGGATACTATAGGGGTGTCTCCATCTGTGAAGCTTGTCCAAAACAGGTAAGTATTCAAGCTTGACAAAGTAAAAAAATATTTCTTCATCTTGCAACTCTGCCAAAAGAGACAACTGTACCCCACTTCCAAGCAATGTTTCATATTCCTATTTCTGGCATGCAATATCTGTGTGCTAAGTATACCTATTTTTTTTTTACATAGGGGAGAAAAGAGTCCCCTATGTAAGACCACAGACCCCAATCTCATGAGGAAATGGAAATCCACCAAAGCCAACAGGAGGAGGAGGAGGAAGGAGACGTGGTGGAAATAGTCACCACAACAGGTAAATGTCTGCGACCACAGGCTCAGGTAAGAGATGGATGCCGGCATATTTATAATACATGGTGTTTTATTTTTTCTATATTTTTAGGTGATCGTGATGTTGATGAAGGACATTTCACCAGTGAGAGTGCCCAGATCCTGATCGGGGAGATCATGGGGTGTAATAGGGACTTGGAAAACATCCAGAAAAACATCAATGATGTTAGAAACAAAATGAAGAACATCATTGATGTTTTAGGGAGAGTTTAAAACCCCTCGAAATCCCTAATGTAGTTGGCTTTATATCCAAAAAAAATTGTGGCACCTTTTTTTACATAGCGTTGAAAAGCCAGATTTTGAAGATGCACACACTGGGGGTGATTTACTAAAGACCTGCGCCTGTGGTGCAGTGGAGAAATTGGAGCAATTGCACAAAAAACGGGACTCAAGACATTTATCAAAAATTATGGTGCACTTATATGCACCAAACCATATATACATAGGAAGCGCTATTGCACACTTGCGCAATCCTTCACACCTACCATTAGCAAGCGCAGCCAATGTAATCTTCTACATTTTTGTCTGAATACTGTGGATAACTTTACTACAGTTTACCATCTTCTGTTACCAGGCTAAAAAGTATGTATATAATATTGTTTAAATGCACAAATTTGTCTATAATCATTGGTGGAGCCGAAACTTCCATGAACACATCTTTTCAATACATGTCTGTGTATTGTGCATCCTGGACAATTCTTTCCCCATACACTGCGCAAACTGATTGGATGACGTTTAAATACACTCATTTGTATGAGCAATTCATTTCCCCATACACGGGGGCTGATTTATGAACCGTTTGCGCCATGAGTTGAGGTGCACGCTGAGGCGCAACGTACATTTTGGTATTTATGAAACGTTTGTGCAGGTAAGGCTCAATTCACATCTATGCATGTTGCTTTGAGCGTTTCTGCAGTGCTTTTAACGGTGCTTGCCGCATTTTTGAACATGCGTTTTTGCGTGTTTTTTTTTACAGTGCTTTTTTTATACTGTATACAGTGTAAAAAAAAACGCAAAACTCGGAAAAGACGCGGCAAAAATGCTGTAAAAACGCTGTACTTGCGTTTTGGATGCGGGTCCATTGAATTCTATTACATGCAAAACGCTGCTTTTTTCATGAAAAAAAGTCCCCGACCCTTTCCAAAAACGCAGAGGCACAAAAATGCATTGATGTGAACATGTTCCATAGGAACCCATGTTAAAAAATTCCCATGAATTTCTGCAAAATGCATCAAAAAAACGCATTAGTGTGAATAGAGCCTAACACAGCACTATTCCCCATTTACTACAGTAATCTCGGCGCATGGGAGGAGGCGATCAGTGCGCAACTATGGACATGGTACAGGACATCTTCAACTCAAAATTAAAAGAAGTTGGAAGTGCCAATATTATGGGGGTGATGTGGGGTGATGTGAAGAAGTATAGTAATAACTGCCCAAGTAACAAATATGCCCAAAATAGAATGAGAAAGTAACTTTTTCTGAATTTAAGCACTGCGCATGCGCAAGCGGCATTTGCGCTCGTTCAAATGCATTAGTTCACTGCGCAGCCAAAATCTTAGTAAATGTCAAGCAACGTAAATGCATTTGCATGGGTTGAACGGATGCACCTCTAAACTTTACATTTTTTTTTTTTTTTTTACGCTGGTTCACTTTTATGTGTTTTTTTTGTCTATATTTGCACACGGGTCATGTTAGCGTGTTACGTTGCCGACATGTGACATGTAACTTGTTAAAATTATGTAAAAAGACTCTCGTTCCTCTAGCTCCTCCTAAAAGGGCATTTAACCTTCCCCCTCTAATACATATGATTTCCTTGGGCTAATTTTTACTTTTAAAAGGGGAACTCCACACTCCATTCTCCCATCTCCAAAGGCTGTGAGCTGCCTTCACCAATCCAAACCACATCCTTTTTCAGAGCAAACAACAGGGTCAGCTAGGAAAGGGGCGAGAAGAGCGATCGCCCAACTCCCTCCCAAACCATACAGGGCCCCATGCACTCAACATAGCTGGCTGCCTTTGGGGCATGTTGAGCTCAGCCCAATACCAACCACAAAGCACCCTGTACCCAATAGTTTAAAGGGGCTTTCCCTGTCTGCAGCCCCCCACAACCCCAGCCTAGGGTTGTGTGAAGGAGGCCCTTGTCCCCCTAAATAGGAGGACAAGGTGGTTGACTTTTGGAGTGCCCGAGCCCCTCCTGCCCCTAAGCACCTACCCCCCTTTCATGGGCTGGCTTGCTGTGTGTTTGGCTAGGGGTTTGTTAGTGCGTGGGAGGGGCACAATATTTTTAGATTTTGGGGTGGTATTTTTCACGTGAGGGTTCTCATTTTAAGCCTTTGGAGCCCCAAATGGCCTTGTATGTATTGGGGGGGACAGGATTTTTTTAGTTTTGTGTTAAAATCTTGCATCTGCAATGTCGATTTGGATGTTTTCTCTAAAGCCGTACATCTTTGAAGCAGCATTTTGGATACATGCTACAGATGCACCACTTTACAGGTAGAGTAAGCCCCCCCCCCAAGTTACTAGCTTTAGGGCTAGTTCACTCCATAGAAACGCAGTCCAGATGCATGTGAATTTTTGATACGATCCAGTGCATTTATGATACTTTTTTGGTGCGTTTTTGATGCAGTCCAGTACTTTTTTTCAACCTTCTTTTTTCTTAACCTTAATTAAGGACATGCTGGATGATGTGCTTAATTTTGGACAGGGGGGGTGGCTTATTTGGTGCTAGCTGCATTTGGGTTGGTCTGGGCATGCTCAGGGACTTTAGTTTTTTTTGTGTGTGTGAACAGCACTTGGATGTTTCTGGGCATGCTCAGAGTGTGTTTTTTTTGGGTTAGTAATTTACATTTGGGTGTCCTTATCGAGTTTGTAACACATGTATTTTCTCTATGTATTTAGTTTATGCCTTTGCAAAACAGATGTGTTTTCGAGCAAGTTTTTCTTTTTACTTTGGTTTATTGTATTTTTTGGGTGGGTGATATTTTCCCTTGAAATATATTTGATGTCAATGTGTGTTGTTTACTTTGATTTAATTGTCTATGCTGCATTATTTTGCAAAAACGTTCTCAAGATGTTGACTAATGTTTAAATCCTTAATATCCATTTGTGGGCGCACTCCTTTTAACTCATGTTAACCATATTCTAGTGTCTCAAATTAACATTTGTGTGTTTTTTGCTTTCCTTGCTCCTTTCCAAGTCCTGTTTTGTTGACCAATAAAATTTGTAGCAAATTTTTATGTTTTGTGTTTTTTGTTACTTTTCATGCAACACATTTTCCAGCTGCAGCTTAACTAGGCTGATTGGTATGGCAAATCCCAAAAATGTATGCTTTGTCTAAGTTACTTTCCTGGTGCCTTCATGTTAGCATATGCATGCATTGTGAGTATGTTGCCATGGATAGGCACCAGGAAAGAAATTACAGAGAGGTAAGTGTTCAATTTTCCATTTTAGTGCAGTGGTTCTCAGCCTCAGTTCTCAAGTACCCCCCGACAGGACATGTTTAGGGAATTGTATCTTGGCTAAACTAGCTGTCCAAAATACAAAGCCATTGACTGATTTAAAGCATCTGTGCAAGATGAAGGAAAACCTGCAAACATGGCTTGTTGGGGCTACTTGAGGACAGGGTTGAGAAACACTGATTTAGAGCACTGAGCTAAAATCGAGCTCCAGACAATCCTATTCTAATTTTGGGCATTTGAGGGAAACCAAGTGAGTGTTAGAACCCCTGCTTGTCTTTTTTAGGTTGGGCTTTGTATCCCTTTTCTTAAAATTGGCTGTCACATAGCCAAACAGGAAGTGAGGGTAAAACCCTACCAACGCCTTTCCTTGGGGACACACAGATCAATCTAACTAGTGTCCCCATTAGGCAAATTGCACTCTAGCACTTTGTTGTGTACACCCCAAATTCTTAGGTATTTTGGGGTTTATTAAAGGCAAATCCACTTTGCAATACAAGTGTAGTCGCTGAAAATCTGAGGGGAAGCACTGGTGATTATATCATCCAATCATATAGAAGCAAAGATGGTGTTTTTTATTTTCCTTGCATGCCCCCCCTCGGATCTCCAGCAACTGCACTTGTAGTGCAAAGTGGATTTACCTTTAGTAAATCATCCCCAAAGACTTCCCCTGTTTTTTGTTATCGTGGGTTTACATTGAGGGGGAGTTTACATGCCACAGATTGTACATGAAGACCCCTTTCACTCAAAATAGTGCTTGCAAAGCGCCCTGAAACAGCCTCTACTGTGTCTCCAGTGTGAAAGCCCTCGGGGCTTTCATATTGGAGTGAATGGAGCCGCTCTTTCAGGGCACTTTGCAGGCACTATTTTTAGCGCCTGCAAGAAGCCTCAGTGTGAAAAAATTATTGCAATGATATCCATTGTACTCTGCTGAAAATATATATAATGTTTGAGGGTTCTAATTAATTTCCAAGCAAATAAATACAGATTTTAACTTGTAAATAGAAATAGGCTTGGTCCTTAAGGCCCGGTTCACACTTTTGCAACATCACATGTAATTCACAGCGCACTGCCGTTCACATTACATATGATGTCTGTGCAGTGCGATATCAGCCATAGTATGGCTGACATTGCACCGCATTTGGTGCAAACACGCACAGGACCCTTTTTTCTGTTCGGACCAGATTTGGATCGCATGTGTGTTCACACATATGCGATCCGATTCATGTCCGAACTGTCAGTTTGCAGTGCGATATGCAAGCTGAACTGGGGGTGTCGTTAACAATGTATTGACACTCCCCAGCGATTCAAATATGGCAGTGTGAACTGACATGCGAGTCCCGCAGTGGATTTTTGAAGTTCTCGCATTGCACCAGTGTGAACTGGGCCTTAGTGGCTAGACACATTACATATTTATGGTCAAAATCTGCATAAGGCCCGGTTCACACTGGTGCGATGCGAGAACAATGCAAATCCACTGCGGGTTCCCGCATTGCACCGACTTGCATGTCAGTTCACACTGCCATATGCGAATTGCTGGGGAGTGTCAATACATTGTTAACAACACCCCCAGTTCAGCTTGCATATCTCACCACAAACTGACAGTTCGGACATGAATCGGATTGCATATGTGTGAACACACATGCGATCTGATTCTGGTCCGAACAGAAAAAAGGGTCCTGTGCGTGTTTTCACAGAATGCGGTGCGACATCATCCATACTATCTTTATGGCTGATATCGCACCGCACAGTAGGGTTGCCACATCATCCCTTTAATCCAGGACACACATTAATTACACAGGTTATGTGGTTGATTAAGGTGGTAATTAAACTCACTTGATGCCTTATCTGCATTAAATCAGCCTCAGAACCTGTGTCATTCATATGTGACCTGGATTAAAGGGATGATGTGGCAACCCTACCGCACAGACATCGCATGTAATGTGAACGGCAGTGCACTGCGAATTACATGCGATGTCTGGCATCGCACAAGTGTGAACTGGGCCTTAAGGACCAAGCCTATTTCTATTTACAAGTTAAAATCTGTATTTTTTTGCTTGAATTAATTAGAACCCTCAAACATTATATATATTTTTAGCAGAGTACAATGGATATCATGTAATGTGAACGGCAGTGCGCTGCGAATTATATGCGATGTCTGGCATTGCACAAGTGTGAACCGGGCCTTAATGTATGCCGTTTGTGTGTTTTTTTAATTATAATATATATATATATATATATATATAGACACACACATGGTCACACAGATAATATACATGGGGGGGGGGGGACTACCCATAGACAAACACATGATCACACAGATAATATGCTGGAAATACTCCCCTCTTTGTGAGCAATATATTTTTCACGCTTGTTCAAAAAAAGGGGTTACAACATTACTACCTTTAGTCTCTTTAAGAACTAAAGTTCTGAGGGCCAATTCACACCAGATGCAGTTCCGAACGCTTTTTTTCTGCACCGGAACTGACTAGAAAATGACTATATGGTGTGAACTAGAGCCATTGGAATACATGGAACACACTGCAAGCATTTTTAGTGCTAGTTCACACCAGACGCAGTTCCGTGCGCTTTTATCTGCACTAAAAATGCATGCACAGTGTTTTCCATGTATTCCAATGGCTCTAGTTCACACAACAGAAACTGACCAGAACTGACTCTATTGGTGCAGAAAAAACGGAACTGCATGGAACTGCATCTGGTGTGAACTGGCCCTGAGGCTGAATCACACCTATGCAGTTTTAGTGCTTTTTGCATTTTGCAGATTTGCAGTACAGTCCATTTAACATTGTTTCCTATGGAACATGTTCTGTAGTGCAAATCTGCAAAATGCAAAAAGCACTAAAAATGCATAGGCGTGAATCCAGCCTCAGTGCAGAAAAAAAACGCAAGGAACTGCATTTGGTTTTGTGCTGACACATTCTGAATAGGAGTTACTAAATAGCTACACCACCAGACACAAGCTGCTTTTTTCTTTTGGATATTAACCCTTTAAACATTGCACAGTGTATGGGGAAAGAATTGCTCAGACAAATGAGTAGATTTATATGTTATCCAATCACATTGCACAGTGTATGGGGAAATGAATTGTCCGGAATGCATAATACACATACATGTATTAAGAAGATGTTTTCATGGAAGTTTCAGGTCCACCAATGATTATAGATTATCACCATAAAATGCACACAATTACATTTTGACAATTATGACATTTCACATCCAAGTCCAGGGAATATCCACACAGTTGTTGATAGGAGGAAGATCTCTAGAATGATTATTGAGTTGTTTCAAAAAGAAATTAATGAATGGAATAAAACTGGAAGCAATATTCTCCATGTGATAAGGAAAAGCTCATTAACATGATCAGCATTACAATGAGCAAGTGCCCAATGTTTGTTCTGTATTTAAGACTGTGTCTGCGCCCATGCGCGCAACGATTCCGCGCATCCGGCGCAAGTCACCAGCTGGTTTCTATTTGTTTAAGTATGCGCCATGTCGCATACTTAAACTACTATTCCTGCACATGCAAATGCGCCATGTTCGTAAATCAGCCCCACTGTGCCAACATGTGCTATCTGCCATCATGGGAGATCAATGTATGCGTTTTGGGGGTGCAACTCCTTCCTGAATAATAAAGTAGCTGAGAGGAAGGGGTTGCACCCCCAAAACACGTCCCTCGATCCCCTGTGATGGCAGCTAGCACATGTTAACATTCAGCAATTTGTGTGCATCTTCAAAATCTGGCTTTTCCAGGGGTGACTTCACCCCATTCAGGCCCAACTGAGCCAGCATAGATCACAGAATTTCTCCGTAAAAAGTTGTGGAGAACACAGCACGCCAGGATGATATGATTGAGTTTATACTCCGCAATTTGTATGGGTGTAAGAAATAGGCGGAACCGGCTGGCCATTATTCCAAACGGGCTCTCCACCACTCTTCTGGCTCTGGCCGGTAGTTAAAAACCCTCTGGTCCGGGGTGAGCGTCCTCATAGGGAATGGCTGCAAAAGATGGTCCCCCAGCGCAAACGCTTCATCTGCAATGAAGACAAATGGGAGTCCTTCCACATTGTCTTCTGGAGGTGGCAAGTCCAAGCTGCCGTTCTGAAGACGCCTGTATGTAGAACTCCATCTGGGCGATGACTCCACCATCTGACATCCGGCCATTCTTCCCCACGTCCACATACAGGAACTTGTAAGTAGCCGACACCACCGCCAATATCACAATACTATTGAAGCCCTTGTAGTTGTAATAGTATGACCCCGAGTTGGGTCGTGGGAAGATGTGGATGTGTTTCCCATAAATTGCCCCTCCGCAGTTAGGAAAGTCCCACCGCTGGGCAAAGTGGGAGGCCATAGTCTGCCATTCCTGTGGTTTGGAAAGAAACTGTGGATTCAAACAAGAAAATAAAATTAATCATTTTTCACATAAACATGGAAAGCAGATTAGACACAAACATTCTTGGCCAACATCAGTATTACATCCATTTTAAGGAGTATTTAAAGACAAAGGTATAAGGTCCACCTATCAGATCCCCCCCCCCCCCCCCTCATGGGCCAGAAGTTTTGGACTGGTAACCCTCTCCACTTCATTGAGAGATGAATGCCTAAATGTGTATTACTTTGGCCAGCCCCTCCTTACTCCTTACACTATTGGCAGCCCACTGGACAAGTAAGAAGTGTCATAATACAAAGATATAAATACACACTGTACACATTTTAGCACATTTTTACATTCTGCTATTACTTTTTTAAGATAATAATAGGATCAAAAAACTTCAAAAAGTACTATTTGAAAGTATTCAGGCAGGCCCTTGCACTACATGCTTTGGGGAATTCATCCATACATCTGACCACAAAAGAGGTAGGTATAGTGTGTATGGGTTTGGCAAAGTCAGCAGAAAGAGGATTGGTATCAGCTGAGTTATCAGTTGGGGGGAGGGGGGTTCCAAATGATTTTGTGACCCAAAAAAAACCTCTGGCACTCTGCCAGAATTTAAAGCACAAATCACAATTTTACACATTTTAGGGGGTATTTAGGGTAAAGCACTACTATGGAGCTGACAAAATACATTGTTAAGTGACTAGACGAGGTGAATATAGGCCAGGAGAGCATGCCAGGGAGGTAAGTGAAGGCAAATATGTATGAAGGACAAAAATAAAAATTACCTAAAAATCCAACATGCATGAAGACAAAGGGGACATTCACAGCATATTACAATCATGGTAATTAGGGAATGTGGAAAGTAATACAATATATTATCAAATATTAAATACAATAAAATGTGATGTTAAAGAATAAAAATCTTACCTTAATATAATCCTTCTGCAGGACCTGGATGATGGCAGAACAGGTCTCCGGGATTATGATCCCCAGAGCCTGGGGGGAGATGCCTGTCGAGAACTTGAGGTCCTGCAGGCTTCTCCCCATCGCCAAGTAGTGCAGGGTGGCGACTAGCCTCTGCTCCGGAGTGATGGCTTGCCTCATGCAGGTATCCTGCCTGCTGATATAGGGGGTCAGCAAAGCCAACAAACGGTGAAATACGGGGTCCGTCATCCAGAGAAAGTTCCTGAAATCATCAGGATTATTCTCACAGATCTCACGGAGCAAAGGCATATGACAGAACTGGTCACGCTGGAGCAAGCAATTCTTGGTCCATGAACTCCTCCCCACCCTGTTCATGGACTGGACGTGTGTCAAGGTAAGGACCCCAACACCAAGGCCCGCACAGCATGAACTCTATGAGGAGTACATATACGCAACATGGCTAGAAAATGGTTGGCTTCTCAGAACGAAGTAATAGAACGCACTGAAGAATAGCAAGGCCTGTGAAGAGCAACCTGAAAATCAGTAACGAACGAACACGAACACACTGACAAGTCAATTGTACTCGCTGCACGCACTGAAGACCAGATACAAACCCACAAGCACAAACTGAACAGCAGAAAACGATCTGAAAGCCACGAGTCTGAAAAAGCGTGAATCATCTCTCACCAAACTTTTACTAACACGAGATTAGCAAAAGGAGTTGGTTCTGAACTGCCCTCTTATAGTTTCATCATACATGGTGTACGTGACCGCATTCTTGGTGATTGGAAATCCCGACAACTTTGTGCGACCGTGTGTATGCAAAACAAGTTTGAGCCAACATCCGTCGGAAAAAATCCATAGATTTTGTTGTCGGAATGTCCGATCAATGTCCGATCGTGTGTACGGGGCATAAGTGTTGTATGAGTGCATATCATTTCTCCCCTTTGTTTCTCCTGGCTTTGTTTTTGAATTTGAGTTGCCCGCTCACTTACCCCGGCATTAGTTGTTATCAGGGCCGGTACAAGGCAGAGGTGGAAGGGGCCGATGCCCTGGGCGGCACCATTTACTGGAGGAAGGGGGGCGCTGGCGAAGTGCTGACTGTAGCTCCAGAGCTAATAGCTGCAACATGTGCCCACTGCCGAGTGCGCTCCTGCACCTGGCAGGCTGACACAAGCCTAAAACCAGCCCAGCCCTTCACCTTCTGGTCAGGCAAAGTAATTGCCACCTGACAGGTGCGTCCTAGTCCCGGCCGGCGTGACGTCACTGAAATGCCAGCTGGGAGGCGGGATGGGAGAGGAGCCAGTGGCAATGCTATGATGGGGGTTGCCGCCCGCTCCCCAGATGACATCATTGTCCTAACAAGCAGAGTGACAGGCACTGTTCTAGGTTTCGGCAGCCGCCATTCAAATCTCCATCGGCATCCTCGGCCGGCCCCTCTCTCCTGCCCCATAGAATGCTGCTCAGTGTAGTGTCTTCCCCAGTCCTGGGACCCCCCGAGTCATAACCATTCCATAGACAGAGCCCTCCTGTGCCTGACAAACTTCCAAAATTTAAAAAAAAAACCTTGTGAGCTGCTATATAATTCCTAGAAGCTGCCGGCACTTCCCACACTTCCAAATATGTGATAGTACAAAAATAGGGATGAGCCGAACACCCCCCTGTTCGGTTCACACTAGAACATGCGAACAGGAAAAAAGTTTGTTCGAAGACGCGAACACCATTAAAGTCTATGGGACATGAACATGAATAATCAAAAGTGCTCATTTTAAAGGCTTATATGCAAGTTATTGTCATAAAAAGTGTTTGGGGACCTAGGTCCTGCCCCAGGGGACATGGATCAATGCAAAAAAAACTTTTAAAAATGGCCGTTTTTTCAGGAGTAGTGATTTTAATAATGCTTAAAGTCAAACAATAAAAGTGTAATATCCCTTTAAATTTCATACCTGGGGGGTGTCTATAGTATGCCTGTAAAGGGGTGCATGTTTCCCGTGTTTAGAACAGTCTGACAGCAAAATGACATTTCAAAGGAAAAAAGCCATTACAATACACATAGAAGTTCATTGATAAAAACGGCATTTGAATTCCCCACAGGGGAACCCTGAACCAAAATTAAAAAAAAAATGACGTGGGGGTCCCCCTAAATTCCATACCAGGCCCTTCAGGTCTGGTATGGGTATTAAGGGGAACCCTGCGCCAAAAAAAAAAAAAAAAAATGGCGTGGGGTCCCCCCAAAAATCCATACCAGACCCTTATCTGAGCATGCAACCTGGCAGGCCACAGGAAAAGAGGGGGGGACAAGAGAGAGCCCCCCCTCCTGAACCGTACCAGGCCACATGCCCTCAACATTGGGAGGGTGCTTTGGGGTAGCCCCCCAAAACACCTTGTCCCCATGTTGATGAGGACAAGGGCCTCATCCCCACAACCCTGGCCGGTGGTTGTGGGGGTCTGCAGGCGGGGGGCTTATCGGAATCTGGAAGTCCCCTTTAACAAGGGGACCCCCAGATCCCGGGAACCCCCAGATCCCGACCCCCCGTGTGAAATGGTAAGGGGTACCCCTACCATTTCACTGAAAAAACTGTCAAAAATGTTAAAAATGATAAGAGACAGTTTTTGACAATTCCTTTATTTAAATGCTTCTTCTTTCTTCTTTCTTCCTTCATCTTCTTCTTCTTCTTCTGGTTCTTCTGGCTCTTCTGGTTCTTCCTCCGGCGTTCTTGTCCAGCATCTCCTCCGTGGCGCCTTCTATCTTCTTCTCCTCGGGCCGCTCCGCACCCATGGCATGGGGGGAGGCTCCCGCTCTTCTCTTCATCTTCTTCTCTTCTTCATCTTCTTCTTCATCTTCTTCATTTTCTTCTCCAGGCCGCTCCGCATCCATGCTGGCATGGAGGGAGGCTCCCGCTGTGTGATGGCGTCTCCTCGTCTGACGGTTCTAAATTAATGGGGGGCGGGGCCACCCGGTGACCCCGCCCCCCTCTGACGCACGGTGACTTGACGGGACTTCCCTGTGACGTCACAGGGAATGCCACAGGGAAGTCCCATCATGTCCCGTGCGTCAGAGGGGGCGGGGTCACCGGGTGGCCCCGCCCCCCGTTATTTAAGAACCATCAGAAGAGGAGACGCCGTCACACAGTGGGAGCCTCCCTCCGGAGCGGCCCGGAGAAGAAGATGAAGAAGAGAAGAAGAGAAGAAGAGAAGAAAAGATGAAGAAGATGAAGAAGAGAAGAAGATGAAAAAACTTTTTTTTGCATTGATCCATGTCCCCTGGGGCAGGACCCGGGTCCCCAAACACTTTTTATGACAATAACTTGCATATAAGCCTTTAAAATTAGCACTTATGATTTCTCCCATAGACTTTTAAACTGTGTTCCGCGGCATTCGAATTTGCCGTGAACACCCCAAATTGTTCGCTGTTCGGCGAACTTGCGAACATCCAATGTTGAAAAAGATAAAAAATTAAGTGCAGCGCTATTAAAAACATAATTAATACCCAATGTGTATATATAAAGAGTATAAAATTATATATATACATATATAAAGTGCAATATACTGTAAATTAATAATACAAAAATCAAAGCAATTTATGCCTGACTCTCTCTTCCTTGGTCGCTTCCTAGTTCCTCGCATGTCAGCCCCTTCTACTAGTTTCATCACTCTTCGTGACTTCCTCGGGGGGCTGACGTGTGAGGAACTAGGAAACAACCAAGGAAGAGAGAGTCAGTGTAAAGGACGGGGGAGCTCTGATAACCGGGGCTGCAGAGCCAATTTTGAGGTGATACCTTTGTCCCAGCACTTGTGGATATGCACATTAAGGCTTGGTTTTAATCTGGAAAATTTGAGTGATTCTTGTCTTATGTTTTATACAAATAAATCCTTTTAAAATGTTAAAGCACTATTGCAAGTTTTGTTACTTTACATGTGGACGATGTAAGTGGAGATCAATGGCAAACAATAAGAAAGGAGCACACCCTGTGATGTGAGACACCTGAGCTATAAGAAGGAGAAAAATTCAGATGCTAATCAGAGGATTGTTTGTGATCTAAGGTGCAGATATTAAGCCTATAAGATGAGGCACAACTGGTGACGGTGACACAAGGATATCTGTATATGCACAGAAGTGGATTAATGTGAAGATATTACTTTCAATTATATTGATATCATAAATCATAAAATGGACTGTTTGTTGCAGTGCTGATTGGAATCTATAAGGACACCATGCTGAATAAGGAGCACATTTATTATCAGTCTATGGCATAAATTGTTTTGATTTTTGTATTATTAATAAACAGCATATTGTACTATATATATATAATATTTTATACTCTTTATTTATGCACATTGGGTATTAATTATATTTTTATAGCGCTGCACTTAATTTTTAATCTTTTCAGATAAACTTCCAGCACACTGGTGCAGCCCTGTGTGAGAAGGCTTACCGGAGGACATCACAGGTTGATCTCCCAAAGTCCCAGTCCCCCTGCCCCTTCACGCAGAGAACTCTCTCAGAGGCCCATGCGGCTTCTGATGCTGATCGTCATCTCTGTGCTGCTGGAGGGAGCCGAAGAGACCATGGACAAGTGCTTGGAGGGCAGCCAGCCACAGCAGGCACAGCAAGACCATGCTGGCCGAGATCTAGTACTGCACTGCATCAACCTGAGAGTGCACCATGGTCACAGTTCGTGCATAGCTCCCAGCTGTCCCTGATTTTGAGGGACTGTCCCCTGATTTGGAGCAATGTCCCTCTGTCCCTCATTTTGGTCTGATCTATAAAGGCTGTATATAAAATTAACTTTTTATCTTTCAAAAAGTGTTTCCCAGTTCTAAACCTTTCATCCAAATTCTAAATGGCTGCATTTGTAAATTTTAAAAGGCAATATAAAGGAATAGTAGTGTTTTTTGGTTAATTCTCCTTTAAGGGGGTGTGGCAGGGGGGCGTGTTCTATGCCTTCATGTATTTGCTAGTAGGTGTCCCTCATTCCCATCTCAAAATGTTGGGAGGTATGTGAGTGAGACAACCTCATCTCCCCCATACACCATCATATACCCCACGCCATCTCCCCTGGGGACAGGGACCCCATATTCTCTCGGGACAGGGACTACCATCTCCCCTGGGGACAGGGACCACCATCTACCTTGGGGACAGGGACCACCATCTCACCTGGGGACAGGGACCAACAACTCCCCTGGGGACAGGGACCCCACATTCTCTGGGGACAGGGAGCTCCATCTCCCCTTGGGACAGGGACCCCATAGTTCCTGGGGACAGGGACCACCACCTCCCCTGGGGACAGGGACCTCATATTCCCTTGGGACAAGGACCACCATCTCCCCTGGGGACAGGGACCCCCATCCCAGTAAGCAGATTGCCACCTGAAGAGGAGTTAATGAACTCTTTGAATGGGGTTGAGGGGAGGTTAATTAATCACAAATGGTATTTTTGTAATAAGCAGCATGAAGGAGTTAATTGACACTTGTGCCACTAATGCAGCACAAAGGGGTTAATTAACTACCACTGGTCACTAATGCATCAATGGCCAGTGGCAGTGCATTTACCCCCTTCTTGCTGCATATTACAAATACCATTGGTAATTAACCACTTGCTGACCTGCCGCAGATAGCAGCTACAGGCACCGTGTACAGTGCTTTTAAAGAATGTTACGCGGGGCGTGGCCGGATGGTGAAGAGAGCAGTCGCATAGACTCACAGCTCCGGCTCTCAACGACCATACTACCCTTATCCTTGGTCCTATCTCCTCGTGGAAGGTATCGTTTTGTTCCCCACGGCTGTGGGCACCTACCAGGCTGGCAGACATGGTGAAATACGGGCCGCCTCGGCCCTCTCACACGGCGGAACAGTTGGCGCGGTTCCAGAGGCAAAATGGCGCTGGGACACATGCAGAGTGCACAGACGCGCTGCAGGCTTCCTCCTCTGCTGTCCAGGACTCTGTAACAGGGGTGAGTGCCTCAATTCCTGCTATATTCCTCACACACACAGACCCCCTGCAGGCACAGGAATCACAGCAATCTGCTGAGTTTAGTCAGGATGGGGATTCTCCCCCTGCTGAGCCTACACTGTCTACCATTATGCTGGCTATCCAGGATTGCAAGGCTTCCCTCTCAAATAGCTTCTATCCATATGGACTTTTCATTATTAAAACAAGATGTCCAGAACCTCCAGGACCGCACCGGAGACGCTGAGGAACAGATCAGTACCTTAGAAGATACTGTGCACCCCATGTCTGTTACCATGCGTGATACTACTAGCGAGATGGCGGCACTTCGTGCCAAAATCGACGATTTGGAAAATCGTTCTCGCAGGAATAACCTTAGATTTGTGGGATTCCCAGAACGCGCAGAGGGCCCCCATCCTGAAAAGTTTCTTTATTCATGGTTGCGGGACATTTTTAGTAAAGATGCACCTTTGTTCTCACATGTTATAGAGCGTGCGCACCGCACTCCTCCTCGTCCTCCTCCGTTGGGCGCCCCACCACGCTCCATCATTGCACGCATCCTTAATTTTCAGGATAAAGTGGCCATCCTACGCCTTGCACGAGAAAAAGGCCCGTTTACAATTAATGGCAATAATATTTCTGTTTATCCGGACTTTTCTGCTGAAGTTCAACGCCAACGGATCTCCTTCTCGGCAGTGAAATCTCAGGAGATTGAAGTAGCCATTAACCTACAATGACATTCAGCGATTGCCTTAATACAGGCCCTGTACACACCTGTATGATTCGGTGCTTTTATAACCATAATTTTACAATGTCTGAAGATTTGGTCATTTGGCTCTTTTTACCAGGCGAGATCTACACCCCGCTCTACAAGATACGGTGTCTACACTCTACATTCTTCTTCATTTTCCTCTGACCTTCACCTCTACGTTTTCTCCTGCACAGGTACTGTTTGCAAATCCTGGTAACTGGCATACCAGAGTAATCAAACTGGCAATCTCTTCCACATGAACGAATAGGCCATGCATTCTTCATCAGGACACGATCAAAGGGGAATTTTTGTTTTTTTTCTCTGTCACCAGTTGGGAGCCTCACCAGACCCCACGTTACCCTCTTACCAGCTTCTGGCGAGGCCACGATATAGTTTTTGACTTCCACAGTTTTCTAGTTAGGAAGGACTTTCAGTTTAGGGATCCAAGGCTTGCTATGTTTGGGATGGCTAAGCGGGGTGGGGGGCAAAAAGGTTTTAAGGGAGCTGTTGATGCTTTTTTTTCATGCTTTTTTTTTTTCTTTTTCTTCTTTTTATCCCTTTTTCAACTAATTTCTACCATTTTTCAATAGAGAGTCATCACTGGCCTATCAGGTCACTGCCTATGGCGGTTTGTTAATACCTCTGTTTTTGTCCTTATTTTTTATTTTTTTTTCTAAAAAAATTTTTTTTTTTGGTTCATACTACCATGCAGGCAGATCCACGCACTTTTTTGCCATGTACTTGTATGTGCTTCAGGTGGCGCGGCCTATCCGCTTATATTTGTACTAGTTCAAATGTTCACCTATGTCTCTTTATTACTACATGCTTTACTATGGCAAAGTCCCTTAGGATAGTCTCCTGGAACACTAGAGGTCTGAATGCACCTCAGAAGAGATCCCTGGTCTTTTCTGTGTTAAAAAAATGTCATCCTCACATTATTTGCCTCCAGGAGACTCACCTTACCGGCTCTAGAAACGGGAGAAGTGGGACTTTGAGTGAGTTGTGCAAAAGAGGCCAAAGGATCAGTTACTATATAACAAACCATTTATTGATTGACAATAGTCAGGTGGCACAGTGTAGTTCCAAATTGTACATAAAACCATCATAGGTACTTGCATATATACATGGTAACAGTGAATAATAAAAACCCCAATGGTGCAGGGCAAGAAATGGTTAAAGGGTTAACAACATCCATAAAATGCACAGGGTCACAATATTGCTATATAACACTCAATGAGAGATATGGTGCATGTAGTAGGCCCGACGCGTTTCGTGTATCAAACACTCTTCAGGGGCAATAAAGCACCAACATCTAAAAGCAAGAAAAAACAAAAAATCCAAATAGTAAAAAATATAGTGCATGAGGGAAAAAATGAGGTATGCATATAGGAGAGGCTGCAAAACCAAAATCCCAGATGTATACTCACTTGACCAAAGAGTGTGACCACCATGGGTTCCATAGTCACGGGCCACCTTACCGGCTCTAAGACAAGGGCCTTAAAATGCCCATGGTTATCTAAGCTATACCATGCTACTCACACTAACTATTCAAGGGGAGTATCTATCCTTCTGGCTAAATCTCTCCCAGCTGAGGTGATCAGCGTTAAAACAGACCCTGAAGGGCGGTTTATTGTTCTTACTTTACAAATTTCCACCATAACCTTTACGCTGGTGAACGTTTACATTCCACCCCCATTTTCAGTGGAGGTACTCTCCAAGTTATCCCTTCAACTACTGAATAGACCCCCCCCTGCTTTATGTAGGGGATTTCAACGTGGTCCTAGACCCAACAGTGGACCGCTTGGGAGGGGGAAGTAGGTCTTTCCCCTCTTTTGTAGATTGGGCCCAGGTCCATGGTCTGACAGAGGTATGGCGTTGGAAGCATCCGGATGAGCACTATTTTTCCTGTCATTTGGATTCTTTCCATACTATGTCTAGACTGGACATGGCGTTTGCACCGGCGGAGACCCTTCCTGTTGTCTCTGCCGTTTCATACCTGCCCAGGGGAGTTTCAGATCATGCCCCTCTCTCTGTGTCCCTCCTCCTCCTCCCAGGCTTGGGACCTGCTCTATGGCACCTAAACTTGTACTGGTTGGAGGACGAGGTGGTGCAGGGAGAATGTAGGATGAGCATTTCTAACTACTGGAAAAATAATTTAAATAAAGTGGACCCCTCCACGGAAAGGGACGCATTCAAGTCTACATTGAGAGGCACCTTTATGTCTATCACAGGGATCTTACGAAAAAATAACCAGATGCTTACTGAGGAATTAGAATCTGCTATGGTGCGTGCAGAGTCCAATTATGCCTCTAACCCTGCCTCTGACACTAGGGAGGCATGGTTACAGAGCCGCCGGGAGTATGAACTCCGTCTGCTAGATCTCACACAAAAACGCATGTTGCATGTCTCCCAAAAGTCGTTTGAACATGGTAATAAAGCAGGACGTCTCTTGGCATACCTGACCAGACCTGACCATTCCCCCATTTCCATACCACGTATCATTACTGCTCAAGGTACTATTAGTGATAACCCAGGAGATATCTTAGATTCTTTTCTATGTTTTTACAAAAAGCTGTATACTTTCCTATGGAAGGGCGGATCCCCCAAAGTGGCACTCGAGACGCTGAGACTGCCAGCCCATTTGGCGGGTCTAGCATTCCCTAACTTCTTTCTCTACTATATGGCATCCCAACTGGTACACATACATGACTGGATGAATCCAGATCCAGCTAATGCCTGTACAGCCATGGAGGGAGCTATCGCATCTTCCCTTGAAACTCTACATAATATAATATATAGAGGCCGGGTCCCTGACAGCCCTGGAACCTCCCTACTCTCCACTTCCCTTTCATTGTTTAAATATATTACTATGAAAATATCTAAACATTCTTGGCTGAAATCCCCTAAAAACCCCTTGCGGTTTAACCCCAATCTGCAAGAATTGTACTCTCTTCCAGATGCCAACCGCTGGTACTCTAAAGAGGTTAAATATTTGTGTCATTTATATAATGCACAGGGCTTTAAAACTTTCCCACAGTTACAAAGGGACTTTGACTTACCAAGATCACACTTATTTTATTACTATCAGCTCAGACATGCCATACATGCTGTCAGGTTACCTAGAGGCTGGGTGAGAGATGCACACCGTTGGGATCAGGAGTGCACCACAAGGCAGTGGACCCTACGGCTGACTGCTGGGAGTCCGGGTGGTAAGGAAGGCAGGGCTGCTGGGACACCAACACTGATCCCATCGGGGTTAGAGCGTAGGATTCCCTGGGGCGCGGAGTCTAAGAGCCAGCAGGTTTTCACCAGAGCCTCTAGAGGTGAGGATGGACTGGGCTGCAACTGGCTCCAGGTCGCAACCCCCAGGGTTCCCCAGCTCACACCCACAGTAGGCTACAGGAGGATAGGGATAGTAAAGGAATAAGCCAATGTCAGGGCCACAAGCAGACAAGGACAACAGAGTTCACGCCAAGGTTCAGGGTCACAGGCAAACAGGGATAGTCGGGGACACGCCAGAGGTCAGGGTCACGAGCAGACAGGAATAGTAGAGAACACGCCAAGGTCGGTAACAGAAACAAACGTAGAGCACACGGCAGGCAGGAACAGGAAGCCAAACACACAAAGGTTGATCAGCAGGGCTGGCCTGAAGTGCAGAGGTTAATATAGAGTTCTCTGATAGGAGCTGGGCTGGAGCCATGCTAGAGGAGAGTTAATAAAAGCAGTCAGGTGAGAGTCAGCTGGTCTTTAGAGATGAACACATGGAAACAGGTAAGCTGATAGACAACACTATTGCATAACCATGACACATGCCCAATTTGGTACCCTAGATGATATTACTGACCTGCCCCCCGTTGGAAAGAATGCTCAGGCAACCAGAACCCACTAAATTAGTATCCACTTACTATGCAGACCCAATTAGTGACTTTAATCCCAGGTTTCATAAAGCGCAAGAAAGGTGGGCTTCAATGGATATCTCCATGGTGAATGAGGATTGGTCAGAATTTAGCGACACATATAAAATGTCTGTTATTTCTTCCCGAGACCGCATCATACAAGTTAAAATCTTTCATCAAACCCACCTTACCCCAGCCAGACTACATAAAATGTGTCTTTTACCATCGGCTGTCTGTTTCCGAGGCTGTGGCCAAGAGGCAGACTTCTTACATTGCTTTTGGTCATGCCCGATAGTTAGAGACTTCTGGGAGGAAGTGGGTGCCTTTATATCAACTGTGTTGGGTCTTCCTAAAATAATTCACACTAAAAATTGCCTGCTGGGTGTATTTGGTGAATTACACATACCATCACTTGCCAAGAGACTGCTCCGTATACTTTATTTTCATGTTAAAAAATCTATTCTACTGTCCTGGAAAGGTGCACAGACCTCTTTTAAGTCCCTATGGTTAAAACTTATTAATGATTCTATTCCATTATATAAATTGACCTTTGAAATTCGGAAAAGGAATAAAACATTTCATAAAATTTGGGGTAAATGGTTGGCTAGTCCGTTAACTCTTTCTCAACATTGACCATAATTGATCATTGATGGGCCGCACCCCAGAGACCTTCACTACAAGATCCTTTAATACGGTTATGTCATGCAATATGCCTATATTTGCTATTCTTATTATCACAAATATCTCAGACCTTTTGTAATGATTTTTGTCTATAATGACTTGTGTGATCTGTATTTTGGATACCACTTTTGTATGACTAGTGTATCAGATACTCTGTGTTGTTTTTTTTTTTTTTTTCTCTCTCTTTTGTTTGTGATTGTTTTGTGTTTGTTTGTTCTGAACCTAAAACCAATAAAAATATCTTTAAAAAAAAGAATGTTACGCAATGAGTTTATCTTCCACTTTCATATGATGAATGTGTGACCGGACTCTGAAGTTTCCTTGACTGATAATAACTGTGGGGTATACACCTGTGAAAATTAAGCAGGCTGAGTAGCAGATGTAGTTGAGCCCATAGTCAGGGGTGAAAGCTCACTAATGCGCATATAGACCCTGGAGGGTCTTAAAATCTGGTAAGCAGATTTACTTGCCCTGTCTATTGGGGAGCATCGGGTGTCTTCCCAGATTGAACATTGGATCAGCACATGTTTTGAGTTCACCTTATGGATTTAGAATTGGGACATTTGGACTATTAACCACTTGCCGACCGCCTAACGCATATATACGGCGGCAGAATGGCACGGGCAGGCAGAATCACGTACCCATACGTGATCTGCCTCCCGCGGGTGGGGGGTCCGATCGGACCCCCCCCGGTGCCATAGGCGGTCGGCTCTCTTTCACGGGCGATGAGAGGTGAGGGGGAGGCCATCCATTGTTGGCCACCCCCTCCCGATCGCTCCCGGCGAATGAAAACGCTTCCTTTCCCTCTGTAATGTAAACAGAGGGAAAGGAAGTGATGTCATCCCTCCTCGAGCCAGTCTTTTCGTCCCGGCGCAGAGGAGAGAAGACATCCAAGTAAGTGCACCAACACTACACTTACAGTAGAACACGCAGGCACACTTTTCACCCCCCAGTCACCCCCCGATCACCCCCTGATCACCCCCCTGTACCCCCTGTCACTCTGACACCAATAGCAGTTTTTTTTTTTTTTTTTGCATTGGTGTCAGTTTGTGTCAGTTACAAGTGTTAGGGCAGTTAGGTTAGCCCCCTTTAGGTCTAGGGTACCCCCCTTTAGGTCCAGGGTACCCCCCTAACCCCCCCTAATAAAAGTTAACCCCTTGATTACCCCCCGTCGCCAGTGTCGCTAAACGATCGTTTTTCTGATCGCTGTATTAGTGACACAGGTAACGCTAGTTAGGGAGGTAAGTATATAGGTTTGCTGTCAGTGTTTTATAGCGACAGGGACCCCCATATACTACCTGCTAAAGGTTTTAACCCCTTGATTGCCCCCTAGTTAACCCTTTCACCAGCGATCACCGTATAAGTGTTACGGGTGACGCTGGTTAGCTAGTTTGTTTTTTGTAGTTTATTATAGTTTATTACAGTTTATTATAGTTTATTATAGTTTTAGGGCACCCGCCGTTTATTACCTTATAAAGGTTTAACCCCCTAATTGCCCGGCGGTGATATAAGTTAAGTTTTTAGGATCTGATAAGGTCTGCGTCGCCCCAGGCAGCGTCAGGTTAGCGCCAGTACCGCTAAAACCCACGCACGCAGCATACACCTCCCTTAGTGCTATAGTATCTGAACGGATCGATATCTGATCCGATCAGATCTATACTCCCCAGCAGTTTAGGGTTCCCTGAAACACAGTGTTAGCGGGATCAGCCCAGATACCTGCAAGCACCTGCGTTTTGCCCCTCGGCCCAGCCCAGCCCAGCCCACCCAAGTGCAGTATCGATCGATAACTGACACTTACAAAACACTAAGCACACATAATTGCAGCGTTCGCAGAGTCAGGCCTGATCCCTGCGATCGCTAACAGTTTTTTGGTAGCGTTTTGAATCAGTCGCTAACAGTCAGGAGCTTTTTTGCCTGTGAGTCTCACTAGTGTACCCCTAAATTTAGAGGCCAAAATGGCAAATCGAAGGTACACTAGTGAAGAGGCCTACACGTTTCTGAGTATGACAGATAGTGAAGAGGAAGTCACTCATCTGTCAAGTTCAGGCTCAGAATACGAACCTGTAGAGGACAGCGGCTCCATGACAGATAGCTCTGACGATGGAGTTGTGGTCCCTGCTAGGGTCAGGCGTACCAGACCCCGAACTTCTTCTGTCCTTGAAGTGCAAGAACCGCAGGGCTCTCGTATGGAGCAGAGAAGTACTAGTGCCGCTACTCCTTCTGGTGAACTGGCAAGCACCAGCGGCCTAGTACACCCTGGTCGTACATCCAGCACTGCAGTATCACGTGGTGACGTGGCGAGTCCCATAAGTGCAGTTCAAGCTGGTGAGGTGGCAAGCACTAGTAGTGTCCCGCTGCCACCAAGAAGAAGACGAACACAGGCCCGTCGTGCCCATAGTGCCCTTCCTGCTGCATTCGCCAATCCGAATTGGGAACCCACCACTTCTACAGCACCCGTACTTCCCCCTTTCACTGGCCAACCCGGAATTCAGGTGGAAACAGTTGACTTTACGCCACTGGATTTTTATTCGCTGTTTTTCACCGAAGATCTCTATAGATCTATTGTGGACCAAAGCAATTTGTACGCTGGTCAACACATCGCCACTATTCCCCAGTCCTCCCTTGCCAGAGATTGGAGACCAATTATGTTCTCCGAATTTAAGATCTTTCTGGGCCTTTCCCTCCTCATGGGCATAACCAAAAAGAGTGAGTTGCGGTCATATTGGTCCACTGACCCAATTCACCATATGCCCGTGTTCTCTGCCTCCATGACCAGGGCACGATACGAGCAGATTTTGCGGTTCATGCACTTCAACGACAATGAACTCTGTCGTCCTCGTGGAGACCCTGCATACGATCGGCTCTACAAAATTCGGCCCCTCGTAAACCACTTCAACCAGTGTTTTGCAGACTTGTTTACTCCCCATCAAGTTGTCTGCGTTGATGAGTCCCTGATTAAGTTTTCTGGCCGCTTGTCATTCAAACAGTACCTTCCCAGCAAGCGTGCCAGATACGGGGTCAAGATGTATAAGCTCTGTGACAGGGCCACAGGCTATACATGTAGATTTATGGTTTACGAGGGCAAAGATAGTCACGTAGAGCTGATAAACTGCCCTGACTACATAGGAAGCGCTGGCAAGATAGTGTGGGACTTGGTGTCACCCTTATTCGGAAAGGGGTACCACTTGTACGTGGACAATTATTATACGAGCGTGCCACTTTTTAGTCACTTGTTTGATCAGCAGATTGGAGCATGTGGCACCGTGCGACCTAATCGCCGGGGCTTTCCCCAGCGGCTTGTAGAGTCCCGTCTTAGGCTGGGGGAGAGAGCCTGCTTGCAGTATAATAATTTGCTCGCTATGAAGTGGAGGGACAATAAGAATGTTTTCGTTCTTACCTCCCTTCATGCAGACACGACGACCCAAATTACTACGGTGACTGGTGTTGTGGAGAAACCCCTCTGTGTCCACGAATACAACCTTAATATGGGAGGGGTGGACCTCAACGACCAGTTGTTGGCGCCGTACCTAGTTGCCCGTAAGGCCAGACGCTGGTACAAAAAAGTGTCTGTTTATTTATTTCAATTGGCTTTGCTGAATGCTCATGTGCTATACAGAGCTTCAGGACGGACTGGATCCTTCCTTAAATTCCAGGAAGAGATCGTCAGAGCCCTTCTGTTTCCAGATGGTGCTCCACCTCACCTTCCCAATCCAAATGCAATAAGCCGGCTGCATGGGAGGCATTTTCCTTATGTCCTCCAGAGTACCCCTACTCAACGAGCCCCCCAAAAAAGATGTCGTGTCTGCAGCAAGCGCGGATGTAGGCGTGACACCCGGTATTGTTGTCCCTCCTGTCCTGACAATCCTGGTCTATGCATTGGTGAATGTTTTGAAAGCTACCATACACTAGTGGAGTATTAGCGTAGGGTTCAGCATGGCACAGACTAGGCACACTAACACAGGGTCTCCCAAGATGCCATCGCATTTTGAGAGACCCAAACCTGGTACAATTACAAGATAGTTACCACCTCTCTAGGTGACCGGGTTCAAGCTTCCCGTCCTCCGCTGTGTGGATGATTGTGAGAGCCCCAGGAGCCGGCAATTGCTATTCCAATGGTATGTGTGTGATGGAAAAATCTGGACAGCCGCACTCCGGATTGGAAAAGTGAAAAATAAAATCCTCTTTATTGAAAAAGTAATAACATGATTAAAATCCGTACATGGCTTTGTTGGGATAATGCAGCATAACCGCTAACGCGTTTCACGCTCCCATAGAGCGCTTACTCCTAGCTGGTTTGTACAAAAGTGATCACGACTTATATACACATAATTTGTCTACCACATGACTACATATTGATTATCTGATTCCAAACAGCTGGTCGTTAGTCTGTGTGGGATTTTTTTGGCATAGATGTAATTGGATGTGCATCCTATAGTGGAATCACTAATGAAGACATGAATATATAAATGAAATGTGTTCATGTTGACAAATGTCAACATATATGAATGATAAAAAATCTTTTCAAGGTTTTCGAAAAAACATATTTGTTGTTTTCCAAAATCACAAGAATGAGATGAGTGCTGGAATTTGACGTTCAAACGTATAAATTATCATACGGATAGGCGCAAGTGTGGGCAAACTATGTGAACTGGTGGCTGCGGTATAATGTAAATGGTGTATAGAGTGAAAATTGGGTCTATATGCATGTGGTAAAAAAAAAAAAAAAAAAAAATTGTGCATCCAACACCACTAGCGGTGTCAAAAAAAAAAAAAAACACTGAATGTGTGTGTATGGTGCGTATATATAAAAAAAATTTAAAAAATATATAAAAAATTAAACCACATAAAGGTAAAAATATAAATAATAATAAAAAATAATAATAAAAAGCAATTCTTTATATATGTGTATGTGTACGACGATTTCAGCTTTCAAAAAACGTGATAACGTATGTGAATTGGAAGTTGGACAGAAAACTAGCGTCCTGTCACAATGATGCGTCCAATAATCTCCTGATTTGCAGGAGTCTATATGTGAATAAGTGCTTTTGCTTCAATTCCTACATGTGTGAATTTTAATCTTTGCAGCATATAAAAGATTATGAAACTTATCACTCACTGATAACCCCGCCACTCCAGTTTCACAAAAGTGCTCATTTAAAACCTTGCATCATTCCGTATGGGATACATTCATCCCAATCAAGCAACAACATTAACGTTGCTGAACGTCTTTCTTTGAAGCAATCACATCTCTCGATGAATTGTCTTCAAGTGTATGGGCAGAACTATATGAGGTGGATAAAAATGGGACAAAATACAGTGTTTGCGCACCTGTCACTATTCTTTTATGCATAGTATAGTATTGGCAGTGACCATATGACAGGTTCATCCAATATATGTGTTTATATCAATGGATAAGTTACAATCCCACTCAACCAATTATTATGTGAAATAAACAACTGATCTACCCCTTTGAAGACCACAGCTCTTAAATCAACTCAAAACACATGAGAACTTTTACAAAGAAAGTAATAAACCATATACACATATGGTAAAAAACATTTGTACAAACATTTGTGCAAAGTTGGTGTTGTGGTCTACCTACAGCTGCCATCAAACAATAATGTCTAATTAGAGACGAGATTCAAGTGACAGTAAATGCGAAAGATATAATAAATTGTTTCTTTTTTAATGAAAGCATATATGCATATCACTAGTCATTTGCTCGTATGAGTGGGGGGATGTGTGGCCCAATAAAATGGATCGATTACTGGGGATATGTGTAAACTCAAAACACATGAGAGTTCAATCAAACCACAACATTAACGTTGCTGAACGTCTTTTTTTGAAGCAATCACATCTCTCGATGAATTGTCTTCAAGTGTATGGGCAAAACTATATGAGACTATCACTAGTCCTTTGCTCATATGAGTGGGGGGATGTGTGGCCCAATGAAATGGATCGATTACTGGGGATATGTGTAAATTCAAAACACTTGAGAGTTCAATCAAACCACAACATTAACGTTGCTGAACGTCTTTCCTTGAAGCAATCACATCTCTCGATGAATTGTCTTCAAGTGTATGGGCAAAACTATATGAGATGGATAAAAATGGGACAAAATACAATGTTTGCGCACCTGTCACTATTCTTTTATGCATAGTATAGTATTGGCAGTGACCATATGACAGGTTCATCCAATGTATATGTTTATATTAATGGATAAGTTACAATTTCACTCAACCAATTGTTATGTGAAAATAAGCAACTGATCTACCCCTTTAAAGACCACAGCTCTTCAATCAACTCAAAACACATGAGAACTTTGCAAAGAAAGTAATGAACCATGTATACATGTGGTGAAAAACATTTGTGCAAAGTTAGTGTTATGGTCTACCTACAGTTACCATCAAACAATAATGTCTAATTAAAAACGAGATTCAAGTGACAGTGAATGCGAAAGATATAGTAAATTATTTCTTTTTTGCTGAAAGCATATATGCATATCACTAGTCATTTGCTCGTATAAGTAGGAGGATGTGTAGCCCAATAAAATAGATCGATTACTGGGGATATGTGTGTAAGAGGAACTCATATATTAATATGTGTCCCTATATGTTTTTTTGCTCCATCATCCACCAAAAGAATGTGGATGTGTGATCAAGGAAAGAGTTGGGAGGAAGGGTTGCAGATGTATTTCTCGGGGATATAGCTTCGATGTTATTTTATTCATAGAAATGTGAAACGTCCCACTCAAAGTTTAACCCCCGTGGGATCCTAGTGTCCAACGAGAATATCCAAAGGACTTCTCGTTTGCACAGTAACTGGAATCTGTCACCTCCTCTCACTGGTGTGATGATTTTCTCAATGCCCTGAATAGTTAAACTGGAAGTGTCTTTGTGGTGTGTGTAAACCCAGTGCTTTGATACATTGGTTAAGATCTCCTTCTCAATATTGTACAGGTGATCATGTAGCCTGTCTCTGAGACGCCGTGTTGTGCGTCCAACATATTGTACCTGGCAACTGGTGCATGTAATGACATATACCACAAATTTGGTGTTACAATTAATGAACACGGGGATCGAGAATTCTTTTTGATTGCTGCATGATTTTATGAGTTGACCCGTTTTAATGTACCTGCAGTAATTACAAGTTTTTGTTCCACACTTGAAATTGCCTGTAAAGTTGAGCCAATTGGATTTTATTCGGTTGGTTGAGAACAAACTGGGAGATAATGAGCGTCCCAATGTGGGTGCTCTGCGGGATACAACCTTGATCCCTTTAGAAAGGATGTTGTTATATATAGGGTCATTATACAAAACAGGAAGGTGTTTCATGATAATTTTTTTGATTGTATTAAATTCAGAGCTGTATGGAGTAGGGATTCTAGGGGACATGTCCCTTCTCTGTTGAATGTTTTTAGCTGGTTTTTTCTTTACAAGTGAAGGTCTTGGGATAGATCTTACTGTGTTTAGTGCTTTTTGTACTGATGTTTCTTTATAGCCTCGAGCTTTAAACCTGTTTGCCATGCTTTTGGCTTCATGCATATATGCTTTCATTAAAAAAGAAACAATTTATTATATCTTTCGCATTTACTGTCACTTGAATCTCGTCTCTAATTAGACATTATTGTTTGATGGCAGCTGTAGGTAGACCACAACACCAACTTTGCACAAATGTTTGTACAAATGTTTTTTACCATATGTGTATATGGTTTATTACTTTCTTTGTAAAAGTTCTCATGTGTTTTGAGTTGATTTAAGAGCTGTGGTCTTCAAAGGGGTAGATCAGTTGTTTATTTCACATAGTAATTGGTTGAGTGAGATTGTAACTTATCCATTGATATAAACACATATATTGGATGAACCTGTCATATGGTCACTGCCAATACTATACTATGCATAAAAGAATAGTGACAGGTGCGCAAACACTGTATTTTGTCCCATTTTTATCCACCTCATATAGTTCTGCCCATACACTTGAAGACAATTCATCGAGAGATGTGATTGCTTCAAAGAAAGACGTTCAGCAACGTTAATGTTGTTGCTTGATTGGGATGAATGTATCCCATACGGAATGATGCAAGGTTTTAAATGAGCACTTTTGTGAAACTGGAGTGGCGGGGTTATCAGTGAGTGATAAGTTTCATAATCTTTTATATGCTGCAAAGATTAAAATTCACACATGTAGGAATTGAAGCAAAAGTACTTATTCACACATAGACTCCTGCAAATCAGGAGATTATTGGACGCATCATTGTGACAGGACGCTAGTTTTCTGTCCAACTTCCAATTCACATACGTTATCACGTTTTTTGAAAGCTGAAATCATCGTACACATACACATATATAAAGAATTGCTTTTTATTATTATTTTTTATTATTATTTATATTTTTACCTTTATGTGGTTTAATTTTTTATATATTTTTTATATATTTTTTATATATACGCACCATACACACACATTCAGTGTTTTTTTTTTTTTTTTGACACCGCTAGTGGTGTTGGATGCACAATTTTTTTTTTTTTTTTTTACCACATGCATATAGACCCAATTTTCACTCTATACACCATTTACATTATACCGCAGCCACCAGTTCACATAGTTTGCCCACACTTGCGCCTATCCGTATGATAATTTATACGTTTGAACGTCAAATTCCAGCACTCATCTCATTCTTGTGATTTTGGAAAACAACAAATATGTTTTTTCGAAAACCTTGAAAAGATTTTTTATCATTCATATATGTTGACATTTGTCAACATGAACACATTTCATTTATATATTCATGTCTTCATTAGTGATTCCACTATAGGATGCACATCCAATCACATCTATGCCAAAAAAATCCCACACAGACTAACGACCAGCTGTTTGGAATCAGATAATCAATATGTAGTCATGTGGTAGACAAATTATGTGTATATAAGTCGTGATCACTTTTGTACAAACCAGCTATGAGTAAGCGCTCTATGGGAGCGTGAAACGCGTTAGCGGTTATGCTGCATTATCCCAACAAAGCCATGTACGGATTTTAATCATGTTATTACTTTTTCAATAAAGAGGATTTTATTTTTCACTTTTCCAATCCGGAGTGCGGCTGTCCAGATTTTTCCATCACACACATACCACTGGTACAATTACAGTTAAAAGTTAAAGTTACTAAAAAAAGTGTTAAAAAAAATAAAAAAAAATAAAAAAAAATAAAAATACAAAAAAAATATAAAATAAAAAAAACAAAAATAGTTGTCGTTTTATTGTTCTCTCTCTATTGTTCTGCTCTTTTTTATTGTATTCTATACTGCAATGTTTTATTGTTATGTTTTTATCATGTTTGCTTTATAGGTATGCAATTTTTTTATACTTTGTTTTTTTATTGTTAACCACTTTTTTGTTTTCAGGTACGCCATTCAGCTGCAGAGCGGATTTATTTATCTTGACAGCAACAGCGTTTGCTCCCACGATATATAAAGCCATGACTCCAGCGCTGTCGGAGGTGATTTCACCACCACAGTTACATACTTCAGCATATATGCCGAAGCGTGGGGGCAGCAGTGGGTGGAGGAGCAATTTGCTCCTGCCTTTTGCGGGAGGATGCCCCCATGCTTCGGCATATATATATTTTAGGTAGGCACAGGTTGTGTTAAATGTTTTATTTTTTACTATGTTTTTTTTTGTATTTGCTTTGCAGGTATGGTAAGTATTACTGTTATACTGTAATGTTACTTTGTTTTTTTGTTAACCATCATTTGCTTAGCACGTACGCCATTCAGTTGCAGCGCGGATTTATTTATCTTGACAGCAACAGCGTTTGCTCCCACGATATATAAAGCCGTGACTCCAGCGCTGTTGGAGGTGATTTCACCACCACAGTTACATACTTCAGCATATATGCCGAAGCGTGGGGGCAGCAGTGGGTGGAGGAGCAATTTGCTCCTGCCTTTTGCGGGAGGATGCCCCCATGCTTCGGCATATATATATTTTAGGTAGGCACAGGTTGCGTTAAATGTTTTATTTTTTACTATGTTTTTTTTTGTATTTGCTTTGCAGGTATGGTAAGTATTACTGTTATACTGTAATGTTACTTTGTTTTTTTGTTAACCATCATTTGCTTAGCAGGTACGCCATTCAGTTGCAGCGCGGATTTATTTATCTTGACAGCAACAGCGTTTGCTCCCACGATATATAAAGCCGTGACTCCAGCGATGTCGGAGGTGATTTCACCACCACAGTTACATACTTCAGCATATATGCCGAAGCGTGGGGGCAGCAGTGGGTGGAGGAGCAATTTGCTCCTGCCTTTTGCGGGAGGATGCCCCCATGCTTCGGCATATATAAATGGTGCATGTATGCCCATCATTAGAAGTGGGCGGATGAAGGGAGGTATTCTAATGGTGGGCATACCCACCGATCAATATCTTTTTTTCGTTCAGCCCACAGGCTGCATGAAAAAAAAGTTTACAATACAAGGACCAGCAACGTACTGGTATGTTGCTGGACTTTGAGTGGTTATACCAGAATGATGCCTGCAGGTTTAGGTATCATCTTGGTATCATTCTTTTCAGCCAGCGATCGGCTTTCATGTAAAAGCAATCCTAGCGGCTAATTAGCCTCTAGACTGCTTTTACAAGCAGTGGGAGGGATTCCCCCCCCCACCGTCTTCCATGTTTTTCTCTGGCTCTCCTGGCCCAACAGGGAACCTGAGAATGCAGCCGGTGATTCGGCCAGCTGACCATAGAGCTGATCAGAGACCAGAATGGCTCCAATCATCTCTATGGCCTAAGAAACCGGAAGCTACGAGCATTTCATGACTTAGATTTCGCCGGATGTAAACAGCGCCATTGGGAAATTGGGAAAGCATTTTATCACACTGATCTTGGTGTGGTCAGATGCTTTGAGGGCAGAGGAGAGATCTAGGGTCTAATAGACCCCAATTTTTTCAAAAAAGAGTACCTGTCACTACCTATTGCTATCATAGGGGATATTTACATTCCCTGAGATAACAATAAAAATGATAAAAAAAAAATAAAAATGAAAGGAACAGTTTAAAAATAAGATAAAAAATCAAAAAATTCATAAAGAAAAAAAAAAAAAAAAAAAAAAAGCACCCCTGTCCCCCCCCTGCTCTCGCGCAAAGGCGAACGCAAGCGTCGGTCTGGCATCAAATGTAAACAGCAATTGCCCCATGCATGTGAGGTATCACCGCGAAGGTCAGATCGAGGGCAGTAATTTTAGCAGTAGACCTCCTCTGTAAATCTAAAGTGGTAACCTGTAAAGACTTTTAAAGGCTTTTAAAAATGTATTTAGTTTGTCGCCACTGCACGTTTGTGCGCAATTTTAAAGCATTTCATGTTTGGTATTCATGTACTCAGCCTAAGATCATCTTTTTTATTTCATCAAACATTTGGGCAATATAGTGTGTTTTAGTGCATTAAAATTTAAAAAAGTGTGTTTTTTCCCCAAAAAATGCGTTTGAAAAATCGCTGCACAAATACTGTGTGAAAAAAAAAAATGAAACACCCATCATTTTAATCTGTAGGGCATTTGCTTTAAAAAATATATAATGTTTGGGGGTTCAAAGTAATTTTCTTGCAAAAAAAAAATAATTTTTTCATGTAAACAAAAAGTGTCAGAAAGGGCTTTGTCTTCAAGTGGTTAGAAGAGTGGGTGATGTGTGACATAAGCTTCTAAATGTTGTGCATAAAATGCCAGGACAGTTCAAAACCCCCCCAAATGACCCCATTTTGGAAAGTAGACACCCCAAGCTATTTGCTGAGAGGCATGTCGAGTCCATGGAATATTTTATATTGTGACACAAGTTGCGGGAAAAAGACAATTTTTTTTTTTTTTGCACAAAGTTGTCACTAAATGATATATTGCTCAAACATGCCATGGGAATATGTGAAATTACACCCCAAAATGCATTCTGTTGCTTCTCCTGAGTACGGGGATACTGTGTGTGAGACTTTTTGGGAGCCTAGCCGCGTACGGGACCCCGAAAACCAAGCACCGCCTTCAGGCTTACTAAGGGCGTAAATTTTTGATTTCACTCTTCACTGCCTATCACACCATGCCTCTCAGCAAATAGCTTGGGGTGTCTACTTTCCAAAATGGGGTCATTTTGGGGGGTTTTGTGCTATCTTGGCATTTTATGGCCTTCAAAACTGTGATGGGTAGTGAGGAGTGAAATCAAAAATTAACGCTCTTAGAAATCCTGAAGGCTTGTGATTGGATTTTGGGGCCCCGTATGAAGCTAGGCACCCAAAAAGTGCCACTCATGTAGTGATAGGTAGTGAGGAGTGAAATCACAACCTTACGCCCTTAGAAATCCTGAAGGCGGTGCTGGGTTTTCGGGGCCCCGTACGCGGCTAGGCTCCCAAAAAGTCCCACACATGTGGTATCCCCGTACTCAGGAGAATCAGAAGAATGTATTTTGGGGTGCAATTCCACATATGCCCATGGCCTGTGTGAGCAATATATCATTTAGTGACAACTTTGTGCAAAAAAAAAAAAAAAATTGTCACTTTCCTGCAACTTGTGTCAAAATATAAAATATTCCATGGACTCAACATGCCTCTCAGCAAATAGCTTGGGGTGTCTACTTTCCAAAATGGGGTCATTTGGGGGGGGTTTGTGCCATCTGGGCATTTTATGGCCTTCAAAAATGTGATAGGTAGTGAGGAGTGAAATCACAACTTTACGCCCTTAGAAATCCTGAAGGCGGTGCTGGGTTTTCGGGGCCCCGTACGCGGCTAGGCTCCCAAAAAGTCCCATACATGTGGTATCCCCGTACTCAGGAGAATCAGCAGAATGTATTTTGGGGTGCAATTCCACATATGCCCATGGCCTGTGTGAGCAATATATCATTTAGTGACAACTTTGTGCAAAAAAAAAAAAAATTGTCACATTCCCGCAACTTGTGTCAAAAAATAAAATATTCCATGGACTCAACATGCCTCTCAGCAAATAGCTTGGGGTGTCTACTTTCCAAAATGGGGTCATTTGGGGGGGTTTTGTGCCATCTTGGCATTTTATGGCCTTCAAAACTGTGATAGGTAGTGAGGAGTGAAATCAAAAATTTATGCCCTTTGAAATCCTGAAGGCGGTGCTTGGTTTTCAGGGCCCCGTACGCGGCTAGGCTCCCAAAAAGTCCCACACATGTGGTATCCCCGTAATCAGGAGAAGCAGCTAAATGTATTTTGGGGTGCAACTCCACATATGCGCATGGCCTGTGTGAGCAATATATCATTTAGTGACAACTTTTTGTAATTTTTTTTTTTGTCATTATTCAATCACTTGGGACATAAAAAATAAATATTCAATGGGTTCAACATGCCTCTCAAAACTGGGATAGGTAGTGAGGAGTGAAATCAAAAATTTATGCCCTTTGAAATCCTGAAGGCGGTGCTTGGTTTTCAGGGCCCCGTACGCGGCTAGGCTCCCAAAAAGTCCCACACATGTGGTATCCCCGTAATCAGGAGAAGCAGCTAAATGTATTTTGGGGTGCAATTCCACATATGCGCATGGCCTGTGTGAGCAATATATCATTTAGTGACAACTTTTTGTAATTTTTTTTTTTGTCATTATTCAATCACTTGGGACATAAAAAATAAATATTCAATGGGTTCAACATGCCTCTCAGCAATTTCCTTGGGGTGTCTACTTTCCAAAATGGGGTCATTTGGGGGGGTTTTGTACTGCCCTGCCATTTTAGCACCTCATGAAATGACATAGGCAGTCATAAAATAAAAGCTGTGTAAATTCCAGAAAATGTACCCTAGTTTGTAGACGCTATAACTTTTGCGCAAACCAATAAATATACGCTTATTGACATTTTTTTTACCAAAGACATGTGGCCGAATACATTTTGGCCTAAATGTATGACTAAAATTGAGTTTATTGGATTTTTTTTATAACAAAAAGTAGAAAATATCATTTTTTTTCAAAATTTTCGGTCTTTTTCCGTTTATAGCGCAAAAAATAAAAACGGCAGAGGTGATCAAATACCATCAAAAGAAAGCTCTATTTGTGGGAAGAAAAGGACGCAAATTTCGTTTGGGTACAGCATTGCATGACCGCGCAATTAGCAGTTAAAGCGATGCAGTGCCGAATTGTAAAAAGTGCTCTGGTCAGGAAGGGGGTAAAACCTTCCGGGGCTGAAATGGTTAATATATTTTTTTATTTTTTTCACCTTTCACGTTTCATCTTTATTGCAATATAATAAATGGGTTTTTTTTTTGTTCCGTGATCATTAATGGTCATGTTTTGACCGCGTTACACGTTTTGATTGTGGTATATTATTGCATATTAAATTATCAAATTAAACCTAACTTAATTTGTATTGTTCTAATTTTGAAATGACAAGGACACTTTCTTCACACTTCAAGGGGTGGGGGATTGGGGGCACCATGGGGGGGGGATTGGGGGCACCAGATGACCTTTTCCCGGCACTGGTTGTTATGATTGTATTTTTGCTGCTATTTCCACTGCTGACTCTCCTTTCACCCTCTGTCACTTGCTCACTGTCAGCTATCATTTTCTCTGATCCTTCCCCCCAACACCTAGTTGAAAAGCCCCTCCAACTTTGTGGCCATCTTTCTTCCCAATAGAGCTGTACCATCCCCATTAAGGTGCAGCCCGTCCTTACTAAAGAGCCAGTAACTGACTGAAAAGTAAGCCCAGTTCTCCAGGAACCCAAACCCCTCTTTTCTACACCAGTTCCTCAGCTACTTGTTCAGTTCCCTGAGCTCCTGCTGCCTCTCTGGTGTGGCTCGAGGTACAGGTAGTATTTCAGAGAAAACTACCTTGGAGGTTCTTTTCCTCAATCTATTCCCTATGTCCCTGAAATCATTTTTTAGGATTCTCCACCTTCCTCTCACTTGGTCATTGGTACCAACATGTACCATGGCCGCTGGGTCCTTCCCAGTACCTCCCAATAATCTATCCACCCAATCCTTGATGTGCTGAACCCGAGTGCCCAGTAAACAACACACTGTTCGGCAACTCCGGTCTTTCTGGCAGATTGCCCTCTCTGTCATCCTAATAATTGAGTCCCCCACTACCAGCACTTGTCTAGCCTTTCCTATGTCACCACCCCAACCTTACTAGAGCCATCTCACCCCTGGCAGCTAGGGGAGGGCACCTGTTCCATCACTGCCACCCCTGAGCTTATACCCCCATCATTATGCAACTTGGCATATTTGTTGGGGTGTACCAACTCAGGACTGGCCTCCCTAGCACTCTTCCCTCTACCCCTACACCTTTCTGTCACCCAGCTACCTACCATGTAGCAGGATGAGCACTGAGTGGCATCACCAATCCTGTTGGACATTTTACCCGGTATTCTATTGAGGATATTGAGTAAGACTAACTATTTGTAACCTATCCAATTCCCAGCTCTCTACTCCTAGTGCACCCACAGTATACGGGCACTCACTGCACTCGGGCACTCACAGCACCTGGGCACTCACAGCACCCAAGCAGTCACAGCAACCAAGCACTCACAGTACATGGACACTCTCAATACACGGGCACTCACAGCACCTGGGCACTCACAGCACCCGGACACTCACAATACACGGGCACTCACAATACACGGGCACTCACAATACACGGGCACTCACAGCACCTGGGCACTCGCAGCACTCGCAGTACGCGGGCACTTACAGTACACGGGTACTCACAGTACATGTGCATTCACAACACCCAGGCACTCACAGTACTCAGGCACTCACAGCACTCGGACACTCACAGTGCTCGGGCACTCACAGCACTTGGGCACTCACAGCACACAGGCACTCACAGTACACGGGTACTCCCAGTACACAGGCACTCACAGCACTCAGCACTCACAGAACATGGGCACTCACAGCACTTGGGCATTTACAGCACCCGATACCCACAGTAAACTGGCACTCTCAGTACTCGTGCACTCACAGTACACAGGCTCTCACCTTACACGGATCCTCGTAGTACACAGGTCCCTCCAAGAATTTGGCACTCACTGTCCATTATTGTTCACAGTCCTACAGGCTCTCACAGTTACACCACAACAATCAGATCCTAGCTAATTACGTGAATACTCAACAGTACTCAATACACCACAATGCTCAGTTACGCATCAGTACCCAGTTATACCACAATATTCAGTTATTCAATAGTACTTAGTTTACATAGTACTCAGCTACCCAACAGTACTCAGTTATTCAACAGTACTCAGTTATACCACAACACTCAGTACTCCACAGTACTAAGTAGTACCACAAGACTCAATTATTCACAGTACTCAGTAGTACCACAGTACTCAATTACTCCACAGTGCTCAGTAGTACCACAATATTCAATTACTTCCAGTACTCAGTAGTACCACAATACTCAATTACTCAATAGTACTCACTACTCTGTTACCCACAATATACAGTTACACCACAATATTCAGCAGTACCCAGTTCCTAACTTTACCCTCCTCAGCCAGCGTCCCCACTACACTCAGCCAGTCAGTTCTATCAACTATGCCGCCCTGTGTCCCCTCTGCTCCTGCTCATTGGCCCCAGCAATCACACAGCATATAGTCCACCTGCCTGTTACTACTCCCGCAGCTTCCCTGGTAATACCTGACACACTCCCCCTCTGGTCCGCGGCTTACACTTACCCACCGCCACCTCTCTCCCTGCTACTCTATCACCTCTCGGCTTCCCTCGGTCTCCCAGTCCGACTCCTCTGAAGGAGTCACTGGAGTGGGACTGTGTTCGGTCACTTCCACTCCTCCTGCTCCTCCGTCCCAATGCCCACGCCTGTCACCGCTCACTGTCGCCCGCAGCCCCTCTCGATCCTAGTCTCAGCAGGGGGAGGGGGTCTGGTCTGTGGTTCCCACACAGAGCTCCCACACACCACGCTGCACTCACTTGCACCTCCTTCGCGCCACAGGATAACAGCTAAACAGCACCACCTACAGCACTGTCCATGTTTCCGATCCTCTGTGTTTGCTTTAAAAAATGGGGTCATTTTGTGGGTATTTCCACTGTCCTGGTGCTCCAGGGCCTACAACTGTGATAGGTAGTCAAGAAATTAAATGCATAATTTATGTGTAATTGTATGCTCCTTGAAATCTCATAGGTGCTCCTTGAATTTTGGGCACTTCTTTGCATCCAGGCTGTGAAAAAAGCTCACACATGTTGTATCTTCATACTCTGAGGCATAGCAGAATGTGTTACCTAGTATACCTATACTGTGTGTAAGACATTAACTTGCTAAAACGACAATAAAATAAACACTGATTTGTGTTATTTTTTCAAAAGAAAAGTAGCAGAATATATTTTGACCTAAAATTATGAGGAAAGATTTCATAACAGAAACTAAAAAAAATGTTTTGGTATTTTTTTGTTTATATAGCAAAAAATGAAAAACTTAAATTAAACTAAAATTAAATACCACCAAAAGAAAGCTCTATCTATCTCAAAAAATAATAAAGATTTAATTTGGACAGTGTTGCATGACTAAGCAATTGTCATTTAAAGTGTGACAGTGCTGAAAACTTAAAAATGGCCTAAGAAGGAAGGATGTCTGATACTGAGGTGGTTAAAGCACAACTGAACTTTCAGTTTAAATCAACTAAATACAGTATATTCCAGGTGGATCGAAACAAAAGATGTGCAAAGTCCTATAGTTTGTTTTCATTAAAAAGCATTCATAGCCTATAATCTATGACCCATAGCACTGTAATTAGAAAAACTCCTGATCTTTGCTGATTGGAGTCTCTAGCTCTGACTCACTTGGGACATGTTGAACCTCTGACCATGCGACCACTGCTTTCACATAGAGAGCAAAGGTCTTTACAGCATGCTGGCAGGTAACAACATTTTCTTATTAGGAGAGTGGCTGCTTTGTAAAAAAAAATAACTGTACAACTTTGCACACCTAGAATGTATCAAGCTGATTTGAAATTAAAGGTCAGGTGAGCTTTATTGATTCAAAGGTATATATTACATATAATACAAATGTTTCAGTGAGAAGTATATGCAGTTGTATAGTGAACACACATAGCAAAACAAATAAATATATAAATAAATAAATAAAATAGCAGAGAGAGTCTACACGTGCGTATGATTTAGAAAGAAGAGAAAAAGTAGGGCTTTGGAATAAAGCTGGCAATACACAAAGATTTCTTTTGCTCGGCCCAGTGGGCTTCACTAAACTGCACGGACACATGAATCTCTCCTGCCAACTATTGTATTCTGACAGCCAGAGCCTGCTGCTCTCAGAATACCCAAATAGTGATTGCAGCTGATTGGTAATCACTGTTCAAATGACTTTTTACATCCGGCTCCTGTGGCAGGGCCTCCTTCTTCTCAAATCTCTACTGATTCAGTGAAATCAGCTAACATTTAGGACACCTATGGCCAGCTTAACCACTTCTATACCTGGCCTATTCTTGCACTTCTCTCTTACATGTAAATGTAGCGCTGGTAGATTTGCGATCTACAATTTGATAGGTAAATTTAGTAAATTGCTCGTTAGGGGAAGTTAGATTTGCCTCTGTTCCAGCTTGGCTGATGTTGCATGTGTTTCCATACTGGGCCGGTGGGTGTCGTTGTTACTATCGGCTAGTGTTGGAAGGACAACATGTCAAAGCGTATGGATGCTCTTCTGTCCCAGAGACAACTCGGTGGAGGTGGTCCTCCGAGTGGGATTCTGGGAGAGGGTATTTATGGGACAGACGCCACGTTTTAGGGTCGTGTTTTACAGCCACCTGCTGGCCCTCCTGGCCAACAGGTATGCGTTAGAGTGCTAACTCGTGGTCCTCCGTTCCGGAGGCCCGAGTCGCTGCGGCTTATGGGTGGGCCCAGAAGCTTGTCTGGGGCCTACCACAGCAGCCGAGGAATGGTCCTGAGCTGTCTATCCAGAGAGAAGAAGCTGGATAACCGAGGAGATCCCAGGTGGGGACCCGTCATGGAAGGATCATGCAGAGTGCTGGTCTGGAGAGGGGCCTGGTGACTCGGTTGGAGGACGTATCCTAAAGTAACTTTACAGCATAGTGTTGCCGGGTTTGGCTTAAAGGTTCAAGCACTGTGACTGACATTCACCACAAAACCAATACATCCTGTGACAGAGGATCGTACAGGTTCAGCCCAAGCAAGTCTGTGGCAGAGACTTTTGTTTGTGCTACGTACTGGCTGCTAGGCAAGTGAGAGAGGCCTATCCAGGTGAGCAAAGAGTGTGTCCCACGAGGGGAGCGCATTCTATTGTAATATTCAACTCTAAAGGACATTTGTCAAGAATCCTACAGAAAGGTATTTGAGTTTTCCCTGCAGTTTCCCTTCTGCCTCTTTCCTGCTACTTCCTTCGTTAATTGTTCAATAAAGCATTGAAAACGTACTCAAGTGTTGGTGCTTGTATCGTCCGGAGGTAAACTCAACGGAGACCTAGACCCGGTGCCGGTGAAACAGAGGGAAGGAGAGTGAAGGTAACAAGCCCGCTTAAACCAGCAGCTCCGCAGAGAGTTATTGCTACATAAAATTCATAGTTTTTTTTTTGCTAGAAAATTACTCAGAACCCCCAAACATTATATATGTTTTTTTAACAGAGAACCTAGGGGAAAAAATGGCGATCATTGTAACCTTTTATGTCACACGGTATTTGCGCAATAATTTTTCAAACGCTTTTTTCTGGGCAAAAAAACTGTTTCATGAATTTAAAAATAACAAAACAGTAAAGTTATCCCAATTTTTTTATATAATGTGAAAGATGATGTTGTGCCACATAAATAGATACCTAACATGTCAAGCTTTAAAGTTGTGGAATGGCGCCAAACTTTGGTACTTAAAAATCTCCATAGTCGACGCTTTCAAATATTTTACAGGTTACCAGTTTAGAGTTACAGAGGAGGTCCATGTGTAATTTGAATGCCGTTTACATATGCAGGCACGACTTACATGTGCTGACTTTGCCAAACCCATACACACTATACCCATCTCTTTTGTGGTCAGATTTATGGATGAATTCCCCAAAGCATGTAGTGCAAGGGCCTGCCTGTATACTTTCAAATGGTACTGTTTAAAGTTTTTCTATCCTATTATTATCTTGCTAGGTAATAGCAGAATGTCCAAATGTGCTCAAATGTGTACAATGTGTATTTATATCTTTGTATTATGACACTTCTTACCTGTCCAGTGGGCTACCAATAGTGTAACTAAGGAGGAGCTGTTCCAAGTAATACCCTGTATTTAGCCATTCATCTCTCAATGAAGTGAAGAGGGTTACCTGTCCAAGATTTCCACACACCCCATAATGTTAGAAATGGCCCATGGGGGGGGGAGGGGGAATATGATAGGTGTACCTTATACTTTGGCCTTGTTAAATTCCCCTTAATAAATGCTATCTGGAGGTTGCCCCATAATGTTTGTGTCTAATCTGCTTGCCATGTTTCAGAGTAAAAATAGTAATGTTTATTGTTTTTTGCTCAACAGTTTCCTTCCATGCCACAGGAATGGCAGACTGTGGCCTCCCACTTTGCCCAGCGGTGGGACTTTCCTAACTGCAGAGGGGCAATTGATTGGAAACACGTCCACATCGTCCCACCACCCAACTCGGGCTCGTACTATTTCAACTATAAAGGGTTCAATAGTATTGTGATGTTGGTGGTGGTGTCGGCTAATTACGACTTCTTGTATGTGGACGTGGGGAAGAATGGCCGGATGTCCGATGGTGGAGTCATCGCCCAGACGAAGTTTTACAGGTGTCTCCAGAATGGCAGCTTGGACTTGCCACCTCCGGAAGACAATGCGGAAGGATTCCCATTCGTCTTCGTAGCGGATGAAGCATTTGCGCTGGGGGACCATCTTATGCGGCCATTCCTGATGAGGACCCTCACCCCGGAACAGAGGGTTTTTAATTACCGGCTGGCCAGAGCCAGAAGAGTGGTGGAGAACACATTTGGAATCCTGGCCAGCAGGTTCCGCCTATTTCTGACACCCATCCATATGGCGGAGTATAAACTTAATCATATAATCCTGGTGTGCTGTATTCTACATAACTTTTTACGCCAACATTTGGCCAACTATGCTGGCTCAGTTGGGCCTGAGGCCGGAATGATACATGAAACAACACTGACGGCGCTTGAAAGTGGCCGTCCTGGCTTGCCCTCCCTGAGTGCCCGTGATGTCTGGTTACGATACCTGGAGTTCTTTGCGGGTAGGGGGGCCATCAATATGCCAGCAAATTTGTGAAGCCTTTATCAAATAAAAAAACAAAAAAAAGAAAATCTTTGTTGACATTTACTGCTTGTGTTTGTTTTAGATGACTCTGACAGAAACGTGGTGAGTCCAGAAAATGGCGTGATTGTGTAACCTTATACAAAGCACTGTTGGGTGTTATTTACTAAAGGCAAAGACACTTTGCACTACAAGTGCACTTTAAACTGCACTGAAACTGCACTTATAGTGCAAAGAGGATTTGCCCTTAGGAAATAACCCCCATTTTCACAGAAAGCAGCAATTAGAGCCCCACAAAAGTGTTGTAGCGTTGAGACAATAATCCACACATTCTTGATGAACAATCTTTTTAATACCTGCACAATCACATGTGCATTTAGAAAAGGTTTTTAAAACAAACCAACATGTTTGTTGTATAACAATTTTTGGGGTAGCATTATAAAAAATAGAAATGTCCATTTAAGCTAAAACAGGCATGTGTAAAATCAACAAGAAAGACACAAATCTTGAACTTACAAAGTTCACATTTGGTAGAATTTGAAGGAAATATCAGACATGAGTATTTAGGAACTGTGTTTGATATTGCGTTCAGATGGGGTGAAGTCACCCCAGGAAAAGCCAAATTTGGAAGATGCACACAAATTTCCCAATGTCAACATGTGGGACCTGCCATCATGGGGGATCAAGGGACGTGTTTTGGGGGAGCAACCCCTTTCTCTCAGCTACTTTATTATTGAGGAAGGGGTTGCACCCCCAAAACGCGTCCATTGATCTCCCGTGATGGCAGATAGCACATGTTGGCACACTGTGTGCATCCTCCAATTTGGCTTTTTGAAAAATCGCTAAAACATTTAGAACATTGTAGCACACCAAAAAACGAAGTGATTTTGCAGGGTTTTAAACTCACCCCAAAACATCAATGATGTTTTTATTTTTTTTAATAACATCATTGATGTTTTTCTTGAGGTTTTCCAATTGTAAATTACAGCCCATGATCTCCCCGATCAGGATCTGGGCACTTTCTGATGTGAAAGGATCTGGATCCACAACATCACGATCACCTAAAAAGAGAGAAACCAAAAAAAAAAGGTATCACCTGTTGTGGTGACAATTTCCACCACGTCTTCTTCCTCCTGCTCTTCTTGTGTTGGGTGGATTTCCCCTTCTTCCAGAGATGGGGGGTCTGTGGTCTCCTCGGATGAGGGGTGTCCTCCGAGTCTTTTCTCCCCTATGTAAAACAAAAATGGTATACTTAGCACACAGATATTTGATGGCAGAGCTATAAATCTGAAACATTGCTTGGAAGTGGGTACAATTGTCTATTTTGGCCGAGTTCCAAAATGGAGCATTTTCAGTGTCCTTTGTCAAGCTTCAATACTTTACCTGTTTTGTACAAGCTTCACAGATGGAGACACCCCTATAGTATACACTGGAGCACCTGTGTGGGCCCCCTAATAATAATGGAGTTCTTGTGTCCCACACTAGTGTTCCAGTGTCCAGATGTGAAAACAGCTGCTGAGTGTCCTCTCCTTACACAGAATCTAGTTTGCATTTCATTCTAGTAACAAAGCCATCTACACAACCAAATTAGTTTCAGACAAGTAGGGCGTAAAAATTGTGGCCAAATGCATATGGCCTAAACAATGGTGTTTTATAGGCCGAAAGAAAAATGTTTGATACGAACGAATAATGTGCCCATGAACATGAAAGTTGCCATTTAAAAATGTACACTTGTAAGAAAAGCACATGGAGCAGCACGAACGTAAGAAACATAAAGAATAGGAACACAGGACAACTACTTACTTTTTTTCAGCACTCTCCGGATCTTTCTGTACTGCATGTTCTTGTAATTTCAGGTCCGACCACCGCTTCCTGAGCTTATCTTTCGATCGTCGTACCCCGAAATTCCGGTGCAGACTCTTGACCACTTTCGCAATTATCTTGGCCTTTCTGACATTGGGGTTGGGGTAAGGTCCATACTTCTCATCATAGTCGGCCTTCTTCAGGATGTCGACCATCTCCAACATCTCACCAAAGGACATATTTGAGGCCTTAAATCATCTCCTTCTGGATCCAGACATTTCAGGCTCCGGGCTTTCCTCCCCCTCCTCCTCGTTGCTATAATTAGCACACACCTGCTGTGTATCCACCATGTGCTCTTCCCCCACTGCGCCGAACAAAAAGGGGCGGGGAATAAACTAGAAAGAACGTCAGGGGCGGGTGGAGTTACACGCATGCGCAGTGTGTATAAAGCGTAACACGCGTGCGTATTACGTACGATCTGTGAGCGAAGGAAGGAGCATCGGAGGCGCCGATCGTGATAACGAAGGTAAGATCTAAACTTGGGCCTATACTGCTTTGAAATGGAAGCCTATATTGTAAGATTAGGGAAGTTTGGCCTGACATTAGGGTTTGTCTTGTGTTGTGTCTTGCAGAGAAAATGGATGGCTTCAATGACCACAACTTCCTTCCCCTGTTCATAGACAAATACAGGGAGCTGCCCTGTCTGTGGCAGGTGAGACATCCCCATTACAACAATAAACAAAAGAGGCAGGCAGCACTGGAGAAACTGCTGGAGTTGGTGAAGCCGGTGGTCCCCACAGCAACCATCCCCTATTTAAAAACCAAAATTGGTGGCCTGAGAAGCACTTATCTTAGGGAGCGCAAGAAGGTCACGGATTCCCAGAGATCCGGAGCTGCAGCAGATGACATTTATGTCCCCAGGCTGTGGTACTATGAGAGACTGCAATTTCTGTCAGACCACACTGAAGTCAGGGAATCCCTCTCCACTCTTCCTTCCACTCTTCCTTCCACCCCAGATGAGGCTTCCGATGTCCAACCTGGGCCTTCCAGCCAGGAAGAAGTGGAGAAACCCAGCTTGAGTCAGGTATAGCATTCTTCTACAGATTTCTGGGCTCAGAAGGATAGTCTGTTATATTTGATAACATTCAATTTGCAACAGTCAGGAGGTGACAATTGTGTGTGATTGATGAATAAAAAACTAAAACTTTGTCACTTTTCATACACAGGAAGACCTCAGCCAGGAGGAGGTTGTGGAATGTGGCAGTCAGGAGGAGGCGGGGATTAGTGGCAGCCAGGAGGAGGCGGGGCTAAGTGTCAGCCAAGAGAAGCCTGGGACCAGTCGCAGCCTGACTTAATCGCAGGTTCCTCCCCTCCGCCTTCTATACAAAAGAGCGAGGAAGACGACTCACATGCAGGATTCAGCGCTCAGGCTCATTCAGGAGGCTTCTGCGTCCCTCAGAGCCTTACCCACTCCTGAAGAGGCCTTTGCCTGCATGGCTGCCACAAAACTGCAGGGCATGCAGGAGGGTCAACGCAAGCTATGTAAGGTTCTGCTTTATAAAGTCCTAACTAAGGGGGTGAGTGGGGAACTAACACCCAAGACCGATATGATTGAGTGGGACCATCCTCCTCCTCCTGCTGCCACAACTCCACCACCAGAGCCACCGCGTGGAAGGAAGCGTGGAAGGAAGACAAGAGAGTGATGGCCCTGGGTTCAGTCTGGTCTGACAAAAGCTGCAGTCTCTCGTATGACCACAGCCTGGGGACACAGATGTCATCTGCTGCTTTCCAGATCTCTGGGACTTCTGGACCAGACTGCACTCCCTTAGATAAGGACTCCTCAGGCCACCAATTTTGCTTGAAAATAGTTGATGTGTGCCCTGGGGGTCCAAGGCTTCACCCATTTTTGCTGTTTCTCCAGCGTTGCCGCCCTCTTTATTTAGTTGTGAGCCCTTAATAAATGTTTTTTTTTTTTTAATTTATACTCTCCTATGTGTGTTTTCATCCAAAAAGGATAGTTTGTTGGTGAGGATTCAGGTACATTTCTAAAATACAATGTGAAATTAACAAGGAACAACACCACCAAACAATCTCCTACAGATTAAATAGAACAACATATCAATGGTGTTGTGGTAACTTGAAACAAAAAACACACACAAAAATTTTCTGGAGTACAAATAAAAATCCAAAACAACAAAAATCAGCCTTGAAAAAAATACAAACCAAAAATAACTAATCTGCCTTAAAACCAAAAAAAAAAAATACAACACCAAAATAATGTTGTCAGATGTGACAAATCAAAATATATTGAGGGAATCCCGATAAATAGTAAAGAAAGAAGTTTGTGAGAAGTGTGTGTGAATATGAGCAGCAAAACTACTTAATTCTTCTCACATTATAAAGAAGAAGAGAGTGTGCTGTATTAAACCATTGTTTACATTGCACGTGACGAAAGTGCTGTATCCATTGCAAACGCTAAGTTTACCAGACCGTGCTGTTCCGTGTCGGAATTTCTTCTGAGCATGCGTGGCACTTTGTGCGTCGGAACAGGCCACACACGGACGGAATTGACACGATCGGATTTTGTTGTCGGAAAATTTTATAGCCTGCTCTCAAACTTTGTGTGTCGGAAAATCCGATGGAAAATGTCCGATGGAGCCCACACACGGTCGGAATTTCCGACAACACGCTCCGATCGGACATTTTCCATCGGAAAATCCGACCGTGTGTACGGGGCATAAGTCTGTGTCTGGTCAGCCTTGATTGGTGCTGTGCCAGTCATATGAATAAAGATCAGCTTCAGAAGAGGAATTCAAATAGGATTATACTTATCAAATAATTTTTACAGCTCCCTATAAATCTTTATTGAACATCAAATATGTATTTTTCGAGCATTAATACGGTGTAGATAGAGTCAAAGATGATTGACACTAGCTTTTATTTTGTTCAGACAGCATCTGCACACAAAGCTTTTTTTCTTACTTTATAGGTATTAGCAATTACATTCAATATATTTAATACTGATTTATATTAAAACTTATTTTTATGAGTTTCTTAGTGAATGTTATCAATCAGCATATTATATCTCACCCTCATAATGTTTAGCGATAGGAGGCGTGGAGAAGGAGGGAGGGTGGGGAGTGTCATTTACCACTGTGTATACACATACATGTGTAACTCTATATAGTCACGTGGGCTGCACAGATAAGAAAAATAAGGAAATAAAAAGCTTAGAAGGGGACTGAAATCTAGCATTCTCCGTAAAGGACATCAGCTGAATATATAGTTACATAGTTGGTAAGTTTAAATAAGGACAATAGTCCATCCAGTTCAACCTGTATGGGTGTGTGTGTTCCTGTAGATAATCATTTGCCATATCCCTGTATATTGTGTTTGTTAAGATGCACATCCAAGAGTCTTTTTAAAACTATCAATACTCCCCTCTAACACCACAGGTTGTGTGAAAGTGAAAAACACCCTACACAGCTTAAGGTTAAACCACTTCTCTTCCAGTCTCATTGTATGGCGCCATGTCTTCTTATGCCCTGTACACACGGTCGGACTTTTCGACGAAATATGTGTGATCGGAGCTTTTTGTCGGAAATTCCAACCGTGTGTGGGCTCCATCGGAATTTCCGACACACAAAGTTTGAGAGCAGGCTATAAAATTTTCCGACAACAAAAATCCGTTTGCGTAAATTCCGACCGTGTGTGGCCAATTCCGACGCACAAAGTGCCACGCATGCTCAGAATAAATTTCGAGATGGAACTGCTCAGTCTGGTAAAATTAGCGTTCGTAATGGATATAGCACTTTCGTCACGCTGCAAAGTTTTAAATTGTTTAATTCAGCACACTCTCTTCTTCTTTATAATGCTAGAAGAATGAAGTAGTTTTGCTGCTCATTCACACAGACTTCTCACAAGCTTCTTTCTTTATTATTTATTGTGATTTCATGAATATAATATTTTTATTTGTCACATCTCCCGAAATTTTTTTTTCATGTTTTTATATTTTGTATTTGTTTTTATTTTTTTAAAATCCTGATCCCTTTTATTTTTTTAATTATTTTTTTTTTTTGATCTCCAGAATTGTTTTGGGTGTGTTTTGTGTGTCAAGCTACCACAACATGATTATTATCTTGTATTATTTAATCTCAAGGAGGTTGCTTGGTGTTGGTGTCTCTTGTTAATTTCACATTGTATTTTTGACATTGTATTTTTGAAATGTACCTGTCTACTCACAAACAAACTGTCCTTTTTGAAGGAAAACACATAGGCGAGTATTATTTAAAAAAAAATACCTTTATTAAGGGGTCATAACCAAAGAAAGAGGGAAGGCAACGCTGGAGAAACTGCTGACATTGGCGAAGCCTTTGGCCCCCAGGGCACACATCAACTATTTTAATGCAAAATTGGTGGCCTGAGGAGTCCTTATATAAGGGAGTACAATCTGGTCCAGAAGTCCAAGAGATAATGAACAGCAGCAGATGACATACATGTTCCCAGGCTGTGGTCATACAAGAGCCTGCATCTTTTGTCAGACCAGACTGAACCCAGGCCATCACTTTCTTGTCTTCCTTCCACTCTTCCTTCCAGGCTGTGTCTGCGGTGTTGGAGTTGTGGCAGGAGGAGGAGGAGGAGGATGATGCAACTCACACAGGTGGGCATGGGTGTGATTTGGCCCCTCACCCCCTTAGTTAATGTTTTATAAATGATTTCCTCACACATGAGGCGTTGGCCCTCCTCCATGTCCTGCAGTTTGTAGGCAGCCATGCAGGCAAAGACCTCTTCATGAGTGGGGGTGGCTCTGAGGGCCGCAGAAGCCTCCCCAATCAGCCTGAGCGCTGACTCCTCCACGTTACTCCCCTTCCTGGGTCTTTTGGTTGGAAGGTGGAGGGGAGGAACCTGGGGTTGTGTGAGGCTCCTACTGGGCCCGGCCTCCTCCTGGCTGCCACTTACCCCCGCCTCTTCCTGGCTGCCACATTCCACAGCCTCCTACTGGCTGCTACATTCCACAGCCTCCTCCTGGCAGAGGTCTTCCTGTGTATGAAAAAGGGACATAGTTTTAATTTTTGGTTCATCAATCACACACAATTTTCATCTCATGACTGTTGCAAATTGAATGTTAACAAATATAAAAGACTATCATTCTGACCCCAGCATTTTTCATTCTTGTCCCAATTATTTTTGCCCACTACTGTCTATTGATATGTAAAACACTTTATTAAATCAGCAATTAGTGATCAATAATAACATGTAGTAAACATAATTTTTTTTATTGACCAGAAATCTGTAGAACAATGCTATACCTGGCTCAAGCTGGGCTCCTCCACTTCTTCCTAGCTGGAAGTCCCAGGTGGGACATCGGAAGCCTCAGCTGGGGTGGAAGATAGGGTGGAAGGAAGAGTGGAAGGTAGGGTGGAAGGTAGGGTTGAGAGGGATTCCCTGACTTCAGTCTGGTCTGACAGAAATCGCAGTCTCTCATAGTACCACAGCCTGGGGACATAAACGTCATCTGTTGCAGCTCCGGATCTCTGGGAATCCTGGACCTTCTTGCACTCCCTAAGATATGTGCTCCTCAGGCCACCAATTTTGGATTTTAAATAGGGGATGGTTGCTGTGCAGACCACCGGCTTCACCAACTCCAGCAGTTCTCCAGCGCTGCCTGCCTCTTTTGTTTATGATTATAATGCAGGTGTTTGACCTGCCATAGACAGGGTAGTTCCCTGTATTTATCTATGAACAGGGGGAGAAAGTTGTGATCATTGAAGCCATCCATTTTATCTGCAATACACAAGATAAACCCTAATGTCAGGCTAAAGTCTCCTAATCGTGTCCCTATATAATCCTCAATCTATAAGCAGTATAGGCCCAAGTTAAAATTGTACCTTCATTATCACAATCATCGCTTCCGATACTCCTTCCTCCGCTCACAGATCGACGCACGCGTGTTACGATTTATATACACTGCGCATGTGTGAAACTCCGCTCGCCTCTGACGTTCTTTCTAGTCTATTCCCTGCCCCTTCTCTTTCAGCGCAGTGGGGGAGAGCACATGGTGGAGACACAACAGGTGCATGATAATAGCAGCAACAAGGAGGAAAGCCCGGAGCCAGAAACGTCACAATCCCACAGGAGGAGATTTAAGGCCTCAAATATGGCCTTTGTTGAGATGGTGGAGATGGTGGACATATTGAAGAGGGCCGACTATGATGGGAAGTATGGACCTTACCCAAACCCAAATGTGAGAAAGGCCAAGATCATGGTGAAAGTTGTGAAAAGTCCGCACAGGAATTTTGGGGTACGTCATCCAAGGATCAACTGAGGAAATGGTGGTCGGACCTCAAAGGAGGTGCTGGAAAAAAGTAAGTAAATGTCCTGTGTTCCTATTCTTTATTTTTATTACTTTCGTGCTGCTCCATGTGCTTTTCTTTACTGTTGTACAGTTTAAAATGGCAACTTTCATGTTCATGGACACATTATTCGTTCGTAGGAAACATTGTTTGTTCGGCCACTAAAACAACATGTTTTGGCCAAATGCAGTTCAATACATTTTTTCTGGCCTACTTCTCTTAAAATAAGTTGGTTGTCATATGGGTTTAACTAGAATGAAATGCAAACTAGATTCTGTGTAAGAAGAGGACACTCAGCAGCTGTTTACACATCTGGACACAGGAGCACTAGTGTGGGACACCAGAACACCCTTTTTATTAGGGGGCCCACACAGGTGCTCCAATGGATACTATAGGGGTGTCTCCATCTGTGAAGCTTGTACAAAACAGGTAAGTATTCAAGCTTGACAAAGGACAAAAATATTTCTTCATCTTGGAACTCTGCCAAAAGAGACAATTGTACCCCACTTCCAAGCAATGTTTCATATTCCTATTTCTGGCCTCAAATATCTGTGCTAAGTATACCTTTTTTTTTTCACATAGGAGAGAAAAGACTCGGAGGACACCACTCATCAGAGGAGACCAGGGACTCCCAACCTCAGGAAGAAGGGGAAATCCCCCAAACCCAACCAGAGGAGGAGGAGGAAGACGTAGAAATTGTCATCACAACAGGTGAGTGTCTGCGACCACAGCTTCAGGTAATAGATGGATGCTTGCATATTTATAATACATGGTGTTGTTTTAGGTGATCAGGATGTTGTGGAAGAGGAATGTCATTTCACAAGTGAAAGTGCCCAGATCCTCATTGGGGAGATCATGGGGTGTAATAGGGATTTAGAAACCCTAAAGAAAAACATCAATTATGTTCAAAGCAAAATGAAGAACATCATTGATGTTTTAGGGAGAATATAAAACACCCAGAAATCCCTAACTTATTGCAGGTTTATTTTTGTTTTTATGACTAATTTTTGACATATTAGAACAGCCAAATTTTGAAGATGCACACAGTGTGTCAACATGTGCTATCTGCCATCACAGGAGATCAATGTATGCGTTTTGTGGGTGCAACCCTTTCCTCGACTATAAAGTAGCTGAGAGGAAGGGGTTGCACCCACAAAACATGTCCATTGATCCCCCATGATGGCAGCTAGCACATGTTGACATTAGGCAATTTGTGTGCATCTTCAAAATTTGGCTTTTCCAGGGGTGACATCACCCCATCTGCTGGACGCAATATCAAACACAGTTTATAAATACTCATGTCTGATATTGCCTTCAGTTTTTATAAGTTGAACTTTGTAAGTTCCAGAGTTGTGTATTGTTTTATGGTTTTAAACATGCCTGTTTTACCTATTAAAGGCTATTTTGGACAAAAAAATTTTAGACAACAAACATGTTGGTTTGTTAAAAATACCTTTTATAAATGCACATGTGATTGTGCTTTAAGTAAAAATTTGCATAATGACCAATGTGTGGCTTCTTCTTTCAATGCTAAAAAGCAGTTTTTGGAGTAAAGTTGGTTTTTTACCTGGCAATGGTTGCTATTTACTAAAGATAATAACAGAAAAGTGCAGCGCTAAAATATTAAACATGTAGTATAAAACATATAAAGTGAACACCTTTGCAGATGTAAAGAGATATAAACCACAAATAATAATCAAATGTCCTGTGTGAAATATGGAACAGCAAAAATGAAAAAAGTCCATATGAAGAGTATTATCTCTTCAAATAGAAAGATGTAAATGTGAAAAATGTGAGCATCAAATAATAACCTGAGTTAAATATGGAACAGCAAAATGAAAAAAAAAATGAAAAAATAGTGTTCATATGAAGAGTGTTGGAGGGATATCTCTTCCAGTTAGAAGGTGCCGGTGGACATCAAAAGACGTATAGATATTCAATAAGGAATGAGAGGGTACCCTTACCGGATCCGTAGGACGCACATACTATATGGTAGTACAACAAAAAGGCATAGTTAGATAGTTACTTAGATAGTTTCCGATATAACCTTGGGGTTTAATTCAATCTACTTTATTTCTAATTTTAGTTCCAGTTCACCATTTCTAGTTATCACTGAGGTTGTCTTGATCCTGGATAATGGCTTCATGCCATTGTGTTAACACTGTATGAGGGTAGTTCATACTTACCGGTTATTTAGGGTAACGTTGTTGCACCTGATTTGGGAGCTGTGGCATCATTCTTATCTAGACCCCGGTTCTGTTGTGTCCCCCCTCTTTTAGAACGGCATTGTGGCGATGCCCTGTGCTGGTAATGAGTGCTTGGGCAGATATTACTTGCCTGCCCCTGTATGGGTTCTGTCATATAAAACTTGTTTATTTCAGTCGCTAGTATGTTATTACTCTTCCATATTCAGTTATATCCTCTGGTTATGTCATATTCTTCTACATGTTCTGTCTGTGATACTTATCATATTTGGTTATATTTCGCCAGTCAGTTTTTATTATACCCCTAGTGTCTCACGCTGTGCCTATTATGTCAGCGCGGGATGCTGGAGGGCGGGGTTTGGCCTCTCGCCTTCAAGCCAGAGACCAATCACCTGATGACAGGCGAGGATAGCATTATGTTCCGGCCGGGCTGCTTTCTCTGCGCACATGAGGCTTGGAATGCAAGCCTCATGTGTGAGTGATTGAGAACACCAGCCGCTGATTGGTATGACTAGCGGTGACGCCGTTGTGTCCTGGCCGGCCCGCCCTCTCTGCGCACATGAGGCTTGGAACGCAAGCCTCATGTGCGAGTTGTTGAGAACACCAGCCGCTGATTGGTTAAGACGGGTCATCCCGTTCTGCTGGCTCTAAAACGAGGCTTGGAACACATGCCGTCCTTGCTGGTCAGACCGTCATGTGTTTTTACATGTACATAGCCTGGTTTTGCTTGTAATTTTTTGCATCATAGATAGTTTGGTCACATTAATGTTTTAGCCTTCTAATTTGGGATGCTAAAAGTGTGGATGTTTTATATTTCCATTATGCTCATTTTATTTTGCTTTACTTCCGGTTCCGCCACGTTGGGGGCGGATCCACTCAATTTTATTCTTTGTACAGTCTATATGTAAGAGCAATGTGGGGAGGCTGATTCATGCCCCTGTTGAAGACTATTCAGTTGAATAGGGCTTAGGGCATGCGTAGGGCTAGCATTTTGAGCTTCCCACATTGCCATTTTTATCTTCAAGTGATCACTTTTATCCTTGTATGGTGATTTACCTCAATAAAATCCTATTTGTTTGACCTACACCATGTGAAGCCCCCTTTTTTCTTTTTCATGCTGAACTATCACTCCCGGATCACCGCTCCTTGAAAATTGGGAATTCGAGAGATAGTCAGTCCACTCCTGCTCGTGTCGACCATCATCTATTGGGGCTTGTGGCCTACAAGACACCATCTGGTCTGGATACTACAGGAGATCCTCCCTATGCCTTTTTGACGTACTGCAATATGGTATGTGCATCCTACAGATCCGGTACGGGTACCCTCTCATTCCTCATTGAATATCTATACGTCTTTTGATGTCCACCAGCACCTTCTAACTGGAAGAGATATCCCTCCAACACTCTTCATATGAACACTTTTTTTCATTTTGCTGTTCCATATTTAACACAGGTTATTATTTGATGCTCACATTTTTCACATTTGCATCTTTCTATTTGAAGAGATAATACTCTTCATATGGACTTTTTTAATTTTTGCTGTTCCATATTTTACACAGGACATTTGATTATTATTTGTGGTTTATATCTCTTTACATCTGCAAAGGTGTTCACTCTATATATCTTATACTACATGTTTAATATTTTAGCGCTGCACATTTCTGTTACTATCTCTCATTGGACTTGGTTTGTTTGTGTGCTAGCTGCTTTGTTTTCATTTTGGGTTTAGCGCAGCATTTTCATTTTCTACATGCTATTTACTAAAGGCAAATCCACTTTGCACTACAAGTGCAGTTTCAGTGCAGTTTCAAGAGCACTTTTAGTGCAAAGTGTATTTTCCTTTAGTAAATAACACCCAAGGTGCTTTCTAATTTTTTACAATCACGCCATTTTCAGGACTCCCCAAATTTCGGTCATGGTGCTAAAAATGATGAAGCTTTTTGTCAGTAATGCATTACATACATTAACAACAAAAACAAGGTGTGTGTAGCAGACCCACAACATACTTTTATAATAATAGCCGAATAAGAGATTGTCACCTCATGTCTGAAATAAATTTTGTTTGCACTGTTGAATCAAAAGGCCAACTAAATAATACCATTAAAAGAAAACTGAGGAGACAGCTAAAAGAAAGACAAGCAGGAAATAAAATAAAATATTTCTTAAGTTTGAAAGATATCTTTTATTCAAAAATGTCTCAGACATTGTCTGGCATATTGATGGCCCCCTACCCGCAAAGTATTCCATGTATCTTAGACGGACCTCACGGGCACTCTGGGGGGGGGGGCAAGCCAGGACGGCCAGTTTAAAGCGCCGTCAGCGTTTGTTCATTAGGAATTCCGGCCTCAGGCCCAACTGAGGCAGCATAGTTTAGAGAATTTCTCCTTAAAAAATTGTGGAGAATACAGCAAGCCAGGATGAGTTTATATTCCGCCATGTGTATGGGTGTAAGAAATAAGCGGAACCGGCTGGCCATTATTCCAAATGTGTTCTCCACCACTCTTCTGGCTCTGGCCAGCTGGTAATTAAAAGCCCTCTGGTCCGGGGTGAGGGTCCTCATAGGAAATGACTCCCAGTGCAAATGCTTCATCCGCAACAAAGACGAATGGGAGTCCTTCCACATTGTCTTCTGGAGGTGGCAAGCCCAAGCTGCCATTCTGGAGACACCTGTAGAACTCCATGTGGGCGATGACTCCACCATCCGACATCTGGACATTCTTCCCCACGTCCACATACAGGAACTCGTAAGTAGCCGACACCACCGCCAACATCACAATACTATTGAACCCCTTGTAATTATAATAGTATGACCCTGAATTGGGGGGTGGGATGATGTGGACATGTTTCCCATCAATTGCCCCACCGCAGTTAGGAAAGTCCCACCGCTGGGCAAAGTGGGAGGCCACAGTCTGCCATTCCTGTGGCGTAGAAACTGTGGAGTCAAACAAGAAAAAAAAATTAGTAATTTTGCACAGCAAAAGCAGATTAGACACAAACATTCTTGGTCAACATCAGTATAACATTTATTTTAGGGAGTATTTAAAGATAAAAGTATAAGGTCCACCTATCAGATTCCTCACCCACTCTGATGGCCCATTGAAAAAATTTTAGGGGGGGAGATGTTTTGGACAGGTAACCCTCTCCACTTCATTGAGAGCTGAATGCATAAATAATGTGTGTTACTTTGGCCAGCCCCTCCTTACTTTACACTATTGGCAGCCCACTGGACAGGTAAGAAGTGTCATAATACAAAGATATAAATACACACTGTACACATTTTAGCACATTTTTACCTTCTGCTATTACCTATCAAGATAATAGGATACAAAAACTTTAAACATTACCATTTGAAAGTATTCAGGCAGGCCCTTGCACTACATGCTTTGGGGAATTCATCCACAAATCTGACCACAAAAGATGTGGGTATAGTGTGTATGGGTTTGGCAAAGTCAACAGACAGAGGATTGGTATCAGCTGACTTAGCAGTTGGGGGGGAGGGAGGGCTCCAAATGATTTTGGGACCCCATAAAAAAAGACTCTGGCACTCTGCCTGAATTTAAAGCACAAATAACATTTATACACATTTTAGGGGGTGTTTAGGGTAAAGCACTACTATGGAGCTGACAAAATACATTGTTAAGTGACATGTGAGGTGGATATAGGCCCAGGAGAGCATGCTGGGGAGGTAAGTGAAGGCAAATATGTATGAAGGACAAAAAAATATATAAAAAATTCCAGCATGCATGAGGACAAAGGGGACATTCACAGCATATTACAATCATGGTAATTAGGATATAAGGAAAGAATTACAATACATTAGTAAACATTAAATACAATAAAATGTGATGTTAAAGGATAAAAATCTTACCTTAATATAGTCCTTCTGCAGGACCTGGATGATGGCAGAACAGGTCTCTGGGATAATGATCCCCAGAGCCTGGGGGGAGATGCCTGTCGAGAACTTGAGGTCCTGCAGGCTTCTCCCCGTTGCCAAGTACCGCAAGGTGGCGACTAGCCTCTGCTCCGGAGTGATGGCTTGCCTCATGCAGGTATCCTGCCTGCTGATATAAGGGGTCAGCAAAGCCAACTAACGGTGAAATACGGGGTCCGTCATCTGGAGAAAGTTCCTGAAATCCTCAGAATTACTCTCACGAATCTCACGGAGCAAAGACATGTGACAGAATTGGATTACGCTGGAGCAACCAATTCTTAGTCCATGAACTCCTCCTCACCCTGTTCATGGACTGGGCTTGTGTCAAAGTAAGAACTCCAACACCAAGCCCCCGCACAGCACAAATTCTACGATGAGTATGTACACGCAACATGGCTAGAAAATGGTCGGCTGGTCAGAACGAAGTAACAGAACGCACTGAAGAACAGCAAGGCCTGTGAAGAGCGACCTGATAATCAGTAAAGAACGGACAAGAACACAATGATAAATCAATGCGAAGTCACTGCACGCACTGAAGACCAGATACAAACCCACAAGCACAAACTGAACAGCAGAAACACTAACTAAAAACCACAAGTCTGAAAAAGCGTGAATCGTCTATCACCAAACTTTTACTAACACGAGATAGCAAAAGGAGCCCAAAGGTTGCCGCGCTTGGTATTGAATTGCCCTTTTATAGCCTCGTCATACGTGGTGTACGTCACCGCGTTGTTAACGTTCAGAAATTCCGACAACTTTGTGCAACCGTGTGTATGCAAGACAAGTTTGAGCCAACATCTGTTGGAAAAAAATGATGGATTTTGTTGTCAGAATGTCCGATCAACGTCCGATCGTGTGTACAGGGCATAACAGTCCAAATGGAAATGTGATTTAAGCATAGATAACTTGCATCATAAAAGCTTAATAAAGAAGCAGATCACAAGTGGGCAAAGTTGTCTTCCACCTAACATCAATATAGCAAAAAATGAAATATGTGGTCTGGAGCCCCCAGTGATACACCTCCATTCCTAATATATATCTAATATACATACATAAAAACATGAGTTAACTTACTAACTGACATATCAGCATGGATGTCGCACCACTTCCTTAAACAAAACCGATTTAAAACTGAGCTAATATTATTCCCTCCTGTCCGTGCCCCCCTCCCTGACTTTTCAACAATGCAACTATCAGTCCCTCCCCTCACGCCAGGGTACTAGGTGTAATCCTAGACTTTGACTTGTCATTTCAGCCTCAAGTCCAATCGCTGTCAAAAGTTTGTAGAATTCACCTCCGTTACATCTCTAAAATTCACCTCTTTTTAACAAATGAAACCACCAAGCTCCTCATTCACTCCCTTGTTATCTCTCGCCTTGACTATTGCAACTCCCTTCTCATTGGCCTGCCTCTCCATAGGCTATCCCCTCTTCAGTCTATCATGAATGCTGCTGCCAGACTTATCCACCTTACCAACCGCTCAGTGTCTGACAACCCTCTCCTACAATCCCTACACTGGCTCCCAATCACCCAGCGAACAGAACACACTGAAGAACAGCAAGGCCTGTGAAGAGCGACCTGAAAATCAGTAACGAACACAATGATAAATCAATGCGAAGTCACTGCACGCAATGAAGACCAGATACAAACCCACAAGCACAAACTGAACAGCAGAAAAACGAACTAAAAACCACGAGTCTGAAAAAGTGTGAATCGTCTATCACCAAACTTTTACTAACAGGAGATTAGCAAAAGGAGCCCAAAGGGTGCCGCGCTTGGTATTGAATTGCCCTTTTATAGCCTCGTCATATGTGGTGTACGTCACTGCGTTGTTGACATTCGGAAATTCCGACAACTTTGTGCAACCGTGTGTATGCAAGACAAATTTGAGCCAACATCCGTCTGAAAAAATCCGATGGATTTTGTTGTCGGAATGTCCGAACAATGTCCGGCCATGTGTACAGGGCATAACACTCCCTGGGACTGAATAGTTTCCTACCTACACTGGGATTACCATTGAGGGATTTGTATATTGCTATCATATCTTCTCTCAAGCATCTCTTCTCCAGGGAGAATACATTTAGTTCTTGTAGTCGTTCTTTGTAATAATTGAGGTTCTCCAGCCACCTTATTAGTTTTATTGCCTTTCTCTGGACTCCATCCAGTTCCAGCACATCCTTCCTGAGTACTGGTGACGTGAACTGGGCGGAATACTCTCAGGCTGCAGTGGGGACACAGAGAAGATGGGAGGGACAGCTGAAGGCAGGGTCAATCAGATACTGTATATTTCACTGTACACAAAGCAAATGTCTTAGTGGCTTTGCGAGTATGGTTTTAACGACACTTTAAGCAAGCTATATATAAAGAAACAATTTGTCCCTTGTAGACAGTGGAGAGGGAAGTGATGCTGGACCAGTGACTGAATATAATTTTTGGGTCATATTCTTGCCTAAAGAAATTGGTTTTCAAAGTGAACTTAAAAGTCTCATTGAGTAGTCGGAAGTGGTGTGTGAATGGGAATAGCAGAAAAGGAAGTAGCACTCAGGAGGTAGGCACTCAGGTGTGAATATGAACTTAATGTGATGAGTAGCTTACCAGGTTCATTAGTATATTTCCAAAAAAAATTCAAAACCATTTGGAAAAAATGTCTATACAATTAGGTGGTCCTGGTAATAGATATACACTTATCATGGGTACTTTCTGAAAGATGATTCACACCTTCATGAAAGCACACCAGTTTTATTACACCAATCATCCTTCAGTAAAGTTCAGGGTAATCTCTTTATGGCTCATTAAAGTAGCTGGATAACAACATAAACAATTGCCATGTTTTATTTCCTGTTAGAATATTTGCATAAGCTAACACATCATCTGAGCCCATCTTCAAGAAATTATAAAAAGATGCAAACTACACAACAGCAAGCAACTACTGAGGCTACATTTAAAGTAACTCTGTCACTTAAATAAATGTGGCAGTAAAAGAAGTAGTAAAAAAGGAATGGGGCTTTCCTCAGTCTAAAATGACATTAAACCTCTTTTCAGGTCCCACGCTGGCACTCCTGGCTCCTCCTCTTCAGCTAGTAGCCTCAATAGTAAGCCGTTTGCTCTGAGGGTACTGGTGTGTGCTTGCTCCCAAGCCCTGCTGTATGTGTATATCGCTGGATTGAGAGGGAGCTCAGGTGATTATTGGGGGGATGGGGGAAGCTTTACACAGAGGGCTTTTATTTTATTTTTATTTAAATTTTTATTAAATTATTTTTGCATTGTACAGATATAGTAAACTGCATATCCAGTAGCAAATTGAATTCTCATATAACAACAGCAAAAACAGAAAATATTGATCAGTCTATTTCGGCATACCACTTCACGACCGCTCACTGTATATATACGTCATTTTTTTAAAGATGGATATCTCGGTAACGGCAGCAGCTGCTGCCACAACCGAGATATCCATCTTTACAGCGAGCGGTTCTGTACACGATAATGGTGGTCTCAGCGGCGGGTTCGCCGCAAGATCACCGTTATCGGCGGCGGGAGAGGTGCCACCCCCCCTCCCGCCGCTCTCCCGCACCCTCCGCCGCTTACCGGAGCCGTCGGTAACGGCGGAGGAGATCGGGACCTGTCAACGCTGAGGTACTGAGACGAGTGAGGCCAAGATGGCCCCCACCCGTCTCTATACCATGTGACGGCCGGAGCGACGTCATTACGACGGCTCCGCCCACTTCTCTTAAAGGCACAATTTTTTTTGTGTCTTTTTTTTTAAACTACTTTTTTTTTTTTTTTTTTTTTTTTTTTGCATTTTAGTCTAAAAATGAGATCTGAGGACTTTTTGACCCCAGATCTCATATTTAAGAGGACCTGTCATGCTTTTTTCTATTACAAAGGATGTTTACATTCCTTGTAATAGGAATAAAAGTGATCCAAATTTTTTTTTTTTAAAACAGTGAAAAAATAAATAAAATAAAGTAAAATAAATAATAAAAAAAAAAAAAAAAAAATTTAAAGCGCCCTGTCCTGACGAGCTCGCGCACAGAAGCGAACGCATACGTGAGTAGCGCCCGCATATGAAAACGGTGGTCAAACCACACATGTGAGGTATCACCGTGACCGGTATTGCGAGAGCAATAATTCTAGCCCTAGACCTCCTCTGTAACTCCAAACATGCAACCTGTAGAATTTTTTTAAACGTTGCCTATGGAGATTTTTAAGGGTAAAAGTTTGACGCTATTCCACGAGCGGGCGCAATTTTGAAGTGTGACATGTTGGATATCAATTTACTTGGCGTAACATTATCTTTCACAATATAAAAAAAAATTGGGCTAACTTTACTGTTGTCTTATTTTTTTATTCAAAAAAGTGATTTTTTTCCAAAAAAAGTGCGCTTATAAGACCGCTGCGCAAATACGGTGCAAAAAAAAGTATTGCAATGACCGCCATTTTATTCTCTAGGGTATTAGAAAAAAAACAATATATAATGTTTGGGGGTTCTAATTAATTTTCTAGCAAAAAAACCTGTTTTAAACATGTAAACACCTAAAATCCAAAACGAGGCTGGTCTTTAAGTGGTTAAGATATCACAATAAGAATGTGTAGTAGATCAAATGGGTGATACAGCATCATATAGGATTACAGAAGTTTCTAAGCAAAAGAGTGTAGATGTATGGATGAGGGAAGTGTGTATAGGAGTGCAGAGTGGGTGGGAGTTCATGTCTGATTGAAATTAACATGTAGGTCCATGGACCAAGAAGATTCAATGGACTGACATCCTAATTCCTGATATCTCTTCATTTATTATACTAAGAGATGGTTCTCTATAAAAAAACCTATATTTATAATTGAATGTAACTGCATTCTGATAGTCACACACTGTGTGGGATCATGTTACATTCCAGTTATATTTTTTATTACTTCTGATTCATATAGCCTTAGAATATATAAGTGAAATAAGGAAATTCTTGTTCAGTTATATATTATCAGGTAATAACAATAGATTTATTACTTTTTAGGACAAATATGTTCAATAATCCAGAAGTAATGGAAGCTTTTTTTTTTTTTTTTTTTTTTTTTCTTTCTTTTCTTAAAACAAATATATTATTACCTAACTAGTTCCTAGAATTATGTTTTTGTTTATTCTAATCTGAAGCAATACAACCTCAATTTTATGAGTTAACATATCTAAACAGTTACATATGAATAAAATATGTAATTGTTTACTCTAAAAGGGTTAAAATCCCAAAATAATTCAAGCTATCTTCATCAATACCAAAGTTATTAACAGTACCTTTCTAACTGAATTATTTAGCCTAGGGCAAGACTAACCATATACAACCACCCTGGAATAAATAATTTCAACAAAAACTATATTCTGCACTCCAACTAATGAAACATCATTTTGATGTCTTTTGACATAGCACTTCTCTCCTGTAAGGGGAAGATCCGTGTACCCCCATTAGCCCTCCTCATTCTCCCAACCATATTATGTGGGAGTGTGACGAAGGCACTTATTCCCCTGAGAGAGATATTTATTCTCTTTCACAGGTAAATTGTGATTACTTGCAAAAAATAATTTATACAATGTATCATCTAATCTCATATGTTTTTTGTTTACTCTTTACTCCAGAATTCACTGGTTTCTTTTCTATCTATTCATCTCTTCAGTCCACACAGGTTGATCTGCGCAGTCAGCTCTGCATAACAAAAAGTAAGTCAAAACTATTTGATCTATTGCCATGGCACCACTGCATATACTTTCCCTGAATGTTCAGGGAATAAATGTCCCTCAAAAAAGGACCAAAGCCTTCCGTACTTTCCATAACAAGAAGGCTCACATAGTATGCCTCCAAGAAACACACTTCACCAAAGATTCTACTCCAAAATATATTTCTCCTTTTTATCAACAAATTTACACGGCTTCTGCCTGTACCAAGCAAAGGGGAACTCTAATTGCATTTCACCGATCCACACCATTCACCTTATCATCAGAAATTAAAGACCCAGAAGGTAGATACCTGATACTCATGGGTTATATAATGGATACAGCAATCACGGTGATTTCCTACTACGCTCCTAACAAACAACCTACACCATTCCTCTCACATATATTACAAGTGATTAATACACACAAAATAGGAACAGTGATAATGTGTGGGGATTCGAACCAGGTCCTCCTCCCATTTCTAGATAAATCACCATTTACACCATCCAAAATAACCTCTAGATTACCTTTTTCTCAACTTCTTTCCAAATACAGTCTGGTAGATTCATGGAGAGAAAGTAACCCAATGAAAAAGAAATTCACTTATTTCTCGCACCCTCATCAAACCTTCACCAGAATAGATCATATTTTTCTAACAATAGGAATGATACCAGAAATTATTGCATCAGATATAATTCCGATTCCGTGGTCTGACCATAATGCCGTATACACTACTATAGCCTCAGCCATACCAAAAGCGCATGACCCAACGTGGTACTTACCGGACATAATGCTCAAACACCCACTACATCAGATGGCCATTGAACAAGCTTTAAAGGAATACATATCAATTAATAATACAACAGACATCTCCCCAATAACACTGTGGGAAGCTCATAAGCCTGTCTTGCGTGGTACAATACAAAGACAAATGGCACTATTTAAACGGGAACGCAAAAATCTAGCAAAAAAACTAGTACTCAATTTTAATGCAGCCTACATATCATTTCAAGATAATCCATCTCAGAGTACAAAATCTCATCTGGAAAAATCTAGATTGGAATGCGATCTATTTCTCACTGAGTCAGTTGATAAATCCCTCAAACGCTCCAAACACAATTTCTACATGAATACAAACAAACCAGGTACATATTTGGCTCGGGCATTAAATTCAACTAACAAATCTTTCAAACCAATACGTTTGAAATTATCAAAAAATGTTTACACTTGTAATCCAGTTAAAATAGTCCATAAATTTCACTCACATCTCGCAACTTTATACAAGACAAACAATGAATTTAATCCTACAGAGGCTGAATCCTTCTTCTCAAAAATAACCTTACCTGAGTTATCTCAGAATCAAAAAAGCAGTTTGGATGAGCCTATAACTATAGATGAAGTTGCTAACGCCATAAAAGACCTAAAACTTAACAAAAGACCAGGCCCAGACGGCTACTCGGCTTTATACTATAAAACATTCTCAGAAATACTCTCTCCCATTCTCACTGAAACTTTTAACAAACTTCTAGATGGACATTCTTTTCGGCAAGAAACACTAATGGCAATTGTTTGTATGATCCCAAAACCCCTTTCTGATGATACTTCCTGTGTGAATTATCGGCCTATCTCTCTGTTAAACCTCGATATTAAATTATTAGCAAAAATAATAGCAAAACGCCTCAATAGCATTATAGGAAAATTAATACATAGAGATCAAGTAGGCTTCATGCCAAATAGACAGACAGGCGATAATATACGCAGGGCAGTGTTATTGGCACATATTGCTAAAAAACGGAAAATCCCTTTATGTTTTCTATCTCTCGATATTAAGAGGGCATTTGACACAGTATCCTGGCAATATATGCAATATTCATTACAAAAATGGGGTTTTGGACCCCACTTTTTAACATGGATCAAAGCATTATATAATAAACCCAAAGCCTATATAAAATATGCTGGATACAAATCTGAAGCCTTTAATATCGAAAGAGGTACCCGACAGGGTTGCCCATTATCTCCCTTATTATTTGCCCTTATACTCGAACCCATGGCCCAATATATCAGAACAAACAAAACTATAACTGGCATTGAAGTAGGAGGTATTACACACAAATTATGTATATTTGCAGACGATATATTACTTTTTCTATCATCACCACAGGTCTCTGGTCCTAACTTAATACCAGCTCTTGATGGATTTGCAGCCCTATCCGGCCTTATGATTAATCCTAAGAAATGCCTAGTGCTTAATATTTCACTCACAAACATGGAATTGATCCCGGCTAGGGCTGCACTCCCATTCACATGGGCAGAAAAATCAATCCCATATCTTGGAATTTATTTAACAGCCTCTCATTCTGACTTATTCTCAACCAATTATCCTCCTGTATTAAGACAGATCACAAATCTAATAAAACAATGGTCGCAACTTCCTTTATCCTGGATGGGGAAGATTAATGCAATCAAAATGACTATTCTACCCAAGTTGCTTTATCTATTCAGAGTCCTCCCTATTCCAATTCCTTCCTATTTTTTGAGAATAGTACAAAAAAGAGCAACTTCGTTTATATGGGGCTCTTCTAAACCACGTATACCTATACACACACTACATCTTCCCAAAAATAAAGAAGGCCTGGGATACCCTAATTTTACTAACTACTACAGAGCGGCACATTTGGCCAGTCTGTCCAAATACCATGCAAAACAGGAAATCCCATTATGGGTATTTATAGAGGCTTCAGAAAATGACCCTCTATTAATATCAAATTTATTATGGCTTGATCCTAAAGACCGCTTTAAAATTCATAATCCCATAACTAAACACTTCTTATCTCTCTGGGATAAACTAAAAACCAAATATCAGTTACAATCTCCACACAATCCTCTCCTTTCTTTTATCAGAAATCCGGCCTTTTATCCGGCATGGATCTACCCAAATTCTTTTAAAGCTTGGACAACATCAGGCATTCAGACACTAAATGACTTCATAGCATCTAAATCATTCCTTTCATTCCCATCGCTTAGAGAAAAATATGATCTACCAAACTCTGAGATATTTAGATATCTCCAAATCAAAAATTTCTATACACCATTCCTAAAGGGGGATACACCATTATCCCAATTATCCATTTTTGAATCAATCTGTACAAAAGATCCATTTGCTAAAGGTACAATTTCATCACTTTATAATCAATTATATGGAGTACCAAATCTTAATAGACCCTCTTACGTTCAGAGGTGGGAGGAGGACCTGGGACGAATTTTAGAAGACACGGACTGGTCTAACATATGGCTCACATCTAAGTCATCTTCACCCAACATCTTAGCACTGGAGACAAATTATAAAGTCCTAACTCGCTGGTACCTTGTACCCGCTAGAGTGGCAAAATATTCACCTAATACCTCAGCTCTTTGTTTTCGAGGATGCCCAGAAATAGGCACATATTTACACATATGGTGGACGTACCCAGTAATCCAAACCTTCTGGAAGGAAGTCTTCGTGATTGCATCTAAAATATTTAAAAAAATAATACAACCAGATCCATATTTAACTTTACTTAATCTAAAACCGGAATGGTTAACACTCTCTCAATTCAAACTTATGATCCAACTAATAACGGCTGCAAAACAAACAGTGGCCAAGGCATGGAAATCTCCTACATTGGTACTAGCAGAAACAATTCACAGAATGAATAATACAATGTCCCATGCTAAGATGGTAGCCATCGATCAAAATCAAATTCCAAAATTTGAAAAACTTTGGCATCCTTGGATAAAACAACAGTTCCTGTCAAACTTCAATGACACTGTCCTGTTGCCATGGTAACAGATTAAATGACTTACAGAGACACCCATTCTAAGGCTTCAAAGAGAACTAAAAAGAATAATAAACTGACGAGCGGGACAACCTTGTGGACCATACCTCTACCTTTCAACCCTTTTTCTTCTTTCTCTTTCCTTTTCTCCACCTTACGATTAAAGCTCATTATCAGAATTTATTTGACCTATATACACTCTACTTGTAAACAATATGTATAGTAGGTATAAATCATTTAAATACCTACAAAAGTAACTAAGGAAATGATATATATCTTTAATTTAGGTTTACGTGAACCCAATGTTTAATATTTGAAATTTCATGATATTTACCTATAGAAACCCTACTGTAAAACAATGAGCTTACTTTATAGATCCTTGTAAACTTACTTTATGTATCTTTATAACATTGTATACTCAATAAACTTCTTTTGACAAGGAAATTAACATGTAGGTCGTGAATGGTTTCGGTTGGGATGCATCTTGGGTCTTGGAGCCAGAGGTGCCAAAGTCTGTTACATTTATGGGTGATCAGGTGGGCCTTAGCAAAGAGCCATTCCATCTTGCGATGTTCGTTGAGGTTGTTGATCACATCTTGTAGGGTGGTAGTATTTTGCAGCTCTCATTTGTTTTTGAAAATGAAGAAAGACAAGAAAACATTTTTTTTTTCTTTTTTCAATTTTTCAAAACTTTGTGACAAAAAGGGAGGTTTGCAAAATACTCACTATACCTCTCAGCAAATAGCTTGGGGTGTCTACTTTCCAAAATAGGGTCATTTGGGGGGGGTTTGTGCCACCTGGGCATTCCATGGCCTCCGAAACTGTGATAGGCAGTGAAGAGTGAAATAAAAAATTTACGCCCTGAGAAAGCCTGAAGGCGGTGCTTGGTTTTCGGGTCCCGTACGCGGCTAGGTTCCCAAAAAGTCTCACAAAAAGTCTCACACATGTGGTATCCCCATACTCAGGAGAAGCAACAGAATGTATTTTGGGGTGTAATTTCACATATTCCCATGGCATGTTTGAGCAATATATCATTTAGTGACAATTTTGTGCAAAAAAAAAAAATTGTCTTTTTCCCGCAACTTGTGTCACAATATAAAATATTCCATGGACTTGACATGCCTCTCAGCAAATAGCTTGGGGTGTCTACTTTCCAAAATGGGGTCATTTGGGGGGGTTTTGAACTGTCCTGGCATTTTATGCACAACATTTAGAAGCTTATGTCACACATCACCGACTCTTCTAACCTCTTGAAGAAAAAGCCCTTTCTGACACTTTTTGTTTACATGAAAAAATTATTTTTTTTTTGCAAGAAAATTACCTTGAACCCCCAAACATTATATATTATATATTTTTTTTAAAGCAAATGACCTACAGTTTAAAATGGTGGGTGTTTAATTTTTTTTTTCATACAGTATTTGCGCAGCGATTTTTCAAACGCATTTTTTGGGGAAAAAACACACTTTTTTAAATTTTAATGCACTAAAACACACTATATTGCCCAAATGTTTGATGACATAAAAAAGATGATCTTAGGCCGAGTACATGGATACCAAACATGACATGCTTTAAAATTGTGCACAAACCTGCAGTGGCAACAAACTAAATACATTTTTAAAAGCCTTTAAAAGCCTTTGAAGGTTGCCACTTTAGATTTACAGAGGAGGTCTACTGCTAAAATTACTTCCCTCAATCTTACCTTCGCAGTGATACCTCACATGCATGGTGCAATTGCTGTTTACATTTGACGCCAGACCGACGCTTGCGTTCGCCTTTGCGCGAGAGCAGGGGGGGGACAGGGGTGCTTTTTTTTTTTTTTTTCTTTATTATTTTTTTTTCTTTTTTATCTTATTTTTAAACTGTTCCTTTCATTTTTTATTTAATCATTTTTATTGTTATCTCAGGGAATGTAAATATCCCCTATGATAGCAATAGGTAGTGACAGGTACTCTTTTTTGAAAAAAATTGGGTCTATTAGACCCTAGATCTCTCCTCTGCCCTCAAAGCATCTGACCACACCAATATTGGTGTGATAAAATGCCTTCCCAATTTCCCAATGGCGCTGTTTACATCCGGCGAAATGTAAGTCATGAAATGCTCGTAGCTTCCGGTTTCTTAGGCCATAGAGATGTTTGGAGCCACTCTGGTCTCTGATCCGCTCTATGGTCAGCTGGATGAATCACCAGCTGCATTCTCAGGTTCCCTGTTGGGACAGGAGAGCCAGAGAAAAACATGGAAGACGGTGGGGGGGATTCCCTCCCACTGCTTGTAAAAGCAGTCTAGAGGCTAATTAGCCACTAGGATTGCTTTTACATGAAAGCCGGCTGGCTGAAAAGAATGATACCAAGATGATACCTAAACCTGCAGGCATCATTCTAGTATAACCACTCAAAGTCCAGCAACATACCAGTACGTTGCTGGTCCTTGTTGGGCATATATTGTAATCTTTTTTTTCATGCAGCCTGTGGGCTGAACGAAAAAAAGAGATTGATCGGTGGGTATGCCCACCATTAGAATACCTCCCTTCATCCACCCACTTCTAATGACGGGCATACATGCACCATTTATATATGCCAAAGCATGGGGGCATCCTCTCGCAAAAGGTAGGAGCAAATCGCTCCTCTGCCCCTTCTGCTGCCCCCATGCTTCGCCATATATCACCTCCGCTGTAGTCATGGCTTTATATATTGTGGGAGCAAACGCTGTTGCTGTCAAGATAAATAAATCCGCGATGCAGCTGAATGGCATACCTGAAGACAAAAAAATGGTTAACAATAAAACACAGTAAACAGTAAAGTATAAAAAAATGCATACCTGAAAAGCAAACATGATAAAACATAATAACAATAAAACATCGCAGAATAGAATACAGTAAAAAACAGCAGAACAATAGAGAGAGAGAATAAAGAGAGAGAGAACAATAAAACAACAACTATTTTTTTTTTTTATATATATTTTTTTGTGTTTTTTTTTTTTTTTTTTACACTTTTTTTGTAACTGTAACTTTTGTAACTGTAACCGGTTCCAGGTTCGGGCCTCTCAAAATGCGATGGCATCTTGGGAGACCCTGTGAAAGTTTGCCTAGTCTGCGCAATGCTGTACCCTATGCTAATACTCAACTAGTGTATGGTAGCATTCAAAACATTCACCAATGCAAAGACCAGGATTGTCAGGACAGGAGGGACAATAATAGCGGGTGTCACGCCTATATACATGCTTGCTGCAGACACAACATCTTTTTGGGGGGGGTTCGTTGGATAGGGGTACTCGGGAGGACATAAAGAAAATGCCTCTCATGCAGCCGACTGCATTTGGTTGGGGATGTGAATGGGGGAAGTACGGGTGCTGCAGAAGTGGTGGGTTCCCACTTAGGATTGGCGAATGCAGCAGGAAGGGCACTATGGGCACGACGGGCCTGTGTTTGTCTTCTTGGTGGCAGCGGGACACTACTTGTGCTTGCCACCTCACCAGCTTGAACTGCACTTATGGGACTCGCCACGTCACCAAGTGTTACTGCAGTGCTGGTTTGACTACGACCGGGGTGTATTAGGCTGCTGGTGCTTGCCAGTTCACCAAAACGCTTCCAAAAAAACTGTCAGCGATCACAGGGATCAGGCCTGACTCTGCGAATGCTGCAGTTATGTGTTTAGTGTTTTGTAAGTGACAGTGATCGATCAATACTGCACTTGGGTGGGCTGGGCTGGGCGGAGGGGCAAAACGCAGGTGCTAGCAGGTATCTGGGCTGATCCCGCTAACACTGCATTTTTGGTAACCCTAAACTGCTGGGGACACTAGTATAGATCTGATCGGATCAGATATTGATCCGTTCAGATACTATACCACTAAGGGAGGTGTACGGTACGTGCGTGGGTGTTATCACTACTGGCACTAACCTGACGCTGCCTGGGGCTGGTGCTTGCCAGTTCACCAAAACGCTACCAAAAAAACTATTAGCGATCGCAGGGATCAGGCCTGTCACGGAACGTCCCACACTCCGCTTGAGTGCTTCCGTCATATACCACTTCCTCCCAGTCTGTATACAGATATCAGATATTCCAACCTCTCTGAGCACAAAACAAGGTGACACTTGCTTGTTGCTAACATGAACTCACTTTATTTAGAATCAAAATTACAAGACTTTATATGCCGTTGGAACCTCCTCTAACAATACAACTGTAACCTAATTAACATAATTAACATGAGCTAATTAACTAAAAAAATTTACCCAGATCAGATGACAGACTTGTGGGCACCGAGCGTCACACAGTAGTATAAACACAATAGCTGCAGCTCCAATAGGAGTTGTCCCGTCTCCTACATTGTATAGAGGACAGTGTGATCAGCTTATTCAATTAACATAAACACAGGTAGTTGGAGTTGATGACACCAGCATCTCCTCACAGGATGTGTCCCAACAGAATCAGTCTTATCAGCAGGGGGCTGCTGAAGGAATCCCCCCTCCCTCTTCAGGGACACAAATCCACAGCAAAGAGACCCCAACAGAATCAAACAACATACAATATATACATATATACACGACTGAGTCCGATTAGTACAGTTCAGACTGGATTTCTCATTCACCTCACAAAGAGTATTGTTCCATTGAAAATCCAGGGCCCATAATCAAAAGGCAACAGGCTTGCATTCAGTCCTCTCCAACAGCCTCTGTCCCGGCTAGGTCTGTCACAAGGCCTGACTCTACGAACACTGCAGTTATGCGTTTAGTGTTTTGTAAGTGACAGTGATCGATCAATACTGCACTTGGGTGGGCTGGGCCGGGCGGAGGGGCAAAACGCAGGTTCTGGCAGGTATCTGGGCTGATTCCGCTAACACTGCATTTTTGGGAACCCTAAACTGCTGGGGATGCTAGTATAGATCTGATCGGATCAGATATTGATCCGTTCAGATACTATACCACTAAGGGAGGTGTACAGTGCGTGCGTGGGTGTTAGCGGTACTGGCGCTAACCTGATGCTGCCTGGGGCGACACAGACCCTATCTGACCCTAAAACCTAACTTATATCACCGCCAGGCATTTAGGGGGCTAAACCTTTATTCGGTAATAAACGGCGGGTGCCCTGACACTATAAAAGATAAACTAACTAACCAGCGTCACCCGTAACAGTTATACGGTGATCACTGATGAAAGGGTTAACTAGGGGGCAATCAAGGGGTTAAAACCTTTATTAGGTAGTATATGGGGGTCCCTGACGCTATAAAACGCTGACGGCGAACCTATATATTTACCTCCCTAACTAGCGTCACCAGTGACACGAATACAGCGATCAGAAAAATTATCGCTTAGTGACACTGGTGACGGGGGGTGATCACGGGGTTAAAACTTTATTGGGGGGGTTAGGGGGGTACCCTAGACCTAAAGGGGGCTAACATTAACTGCCCTACCACACTAACTGTCACAAACTGACACCAATGCAGTAATCAGAAAAAAAAAACTGCTTAGTGTCAGTGTGACGGGGGGGTGATTGGGGGGTGATCAGGGGGTGATCAGGGGGTGATGGGGGGTGAAAAGTATGCCTGGCGTGTTCTACTGTGTGTGTGTGTGTGTGTGTTGTGCACTCACTCAGATGTCTTCTCTCCTCGGCGCCGGAACGGAAAATACCGAGCCGAGGAGAGATGACATCACTTCCTCTGCTGCTGTTTACTATACAGCAGCAGAGGAAGGATTTCATTGGCTGGGAGCGATCGCGAGGGGGGGCCACGAATGGATGGCCTCCCCCTCACCTCTCATCGCTCCCAGACAGAAGCCGACCACCTCGGGCACCGGGGGGGGTCCGGTACGTGATTTTGCCTGCCCGTGCCATTCTGCCGCAGTATATCTGCGTGAGGTGGTCGGCGAGTGGTTAACTGACAATTGCGCGGTCGCGCAATGTTATACCCAAACACAATTTGTGTCCTTTTTTCCCACAAATAGAGCTTTCTTTTGATCACCTCTGCAGTTTTTATTTTTTGCGCTATAAACTAAAAAAGATCGTCAATTTTGAAAAAAAAAAGCAATATTTTATACTTTTTGCTCTAATAAATATCCCCCAAAAAATATAGTTTAGGTCAACATGTATTCTCCTACATATTTTTGGTTAAAAAAAATCACAATAGGCGTATATTGATTGGTTTGAGCAAAAGTCATAGCGTCTACAAAGTAGGAGATAGATTTATGGCATTTTTATTATTATTATTCTTTTTTACTAGTAATGGCAGTGACTGCAATATTGCGGCGGACAGATCGGACACTTTTGACACTTTTTTGGGACCAGTGACATTTATACAGCGATCAGTGCTATAAAAATGCACTGATTACTGTATAAATGACAAAGGCAGGGAAGGGGATCACACTAGTGGTGACCAAGGGGTTAATGTGTTTCCTAGGAGGTGTTTCTAACTGTGGGGGTAGTGTACTGACTGGAGGAGGAGATAGATCGCTGTTGCTGATCACTAGGAACAGATGATCTCTCTCTACTCCCCTGTTCTGCCTTTCTGTGGAGCGATCGCGGGTGCCCAACGGACATTGCTGCCGCCGGTCATGTGCTTCGGCCCTAGCGCCACAGGCTCAGGTGAGCGTGACTCCTTGTTCTGTGTGCCCACTGTATCTTTTGCACGAACCAATGTACAGCTACAGCGATTCGCACAATAGAGCCAACCTGCCACTGAATAATGATGGCGGCTGGTCGGCAAGTGGGTAAAACCACTTTAAATCATTACCTGTAGTTACTTCTGAAATAGAAACTTCTGGGAGTGTTGCTCTCTTGTGTTCCTTGCTGTACTCAATGGTATCTTCTGCCAACCTCCATGTCTTTACTCTGTACAGTACATGGCCTGGAGCTGAGTGAAACTAGGAAGAGGGCCAGCATGACTGGGGCCTGCAGAAGAGGCGGAGTATTAGTGGGTGATTTTGATATGCTGCAGTCTGCTTAGCAGATTGAAGAGTTCAAGGCAGAGGGTGTGTCCTGTAGTGGGTAGAGAGGAGGGGGTATTGGAAAAGTACAACAGAAAAGTTGTTTATAAACTGACTATATACTGCATATGCATTATGCCTGTCTAAGCAGCAGCTGGCGCTGTACTATTATAGTGTATAGTTATGTTATCTATGATATAACAGGATGTTTGTCTATCCTCTCACTATGTACTTGGATGCTACTTGTTCCTGTGTTCATGTTTCTCCATTCTGTAAAGACATGCATTGATAAGCCGTATTACTGCATACAACAAACTTCCAGCATGATTTAAATACTCTGCAAACAGGGGGATTGTGTCACAGCTCAGTCAGAGCTCATCACAGCATCAGACAGTTGGCTTGGTAAACAGAGGCGGTCTGAAGGGGTGCTCAGCGGTTCTGAATACGAACTCCCTCACGCTGCATGGGGATCCAGATCTTCGACTGGCTATCCTGAGGGACAGAAGCAGCCAGGTGAGCCTTTTGTTTCATGTCCTCTTTCTTGTTCTTATTCAATCTTTATTCAAGGGGGCTCCGGGGGGCTTAGTTGACAGCTCAGCAGGGATCGGGTGTGGGACCGTCGGATACTCCGGTCAATGGATTGCAGCGTCTGCAGCAACTACAGCCGGTAAGGCTTCGGACGACAAAGTGGCTGACAAAGGAGTAGCCAGGGTACATCTGGCAAATGCTGCAAAAATGTGATGTGTATGTGTGTTTAAAATGGCCTTTGGGTGCGCATCTAAAACCGAAAGTGAAGGAGCGTATATGGAAGGGTGAGTATGTGGAAATGTATTTCTTTGTTGCCATTGGAGAAATGTAACTTTATAGTTAGACCAGATGGATGTAAGAAGGAGGAAGAAAATGGTGGTATCGGGTGATTACCGTAAGTTCTCAAACTGGTTGCAGGCTTGTGCAATTTTAGCTAGTGTCATTTGGGAAAAGGCCCCTGAGAATTGCTCCCCCTTTTTATTTATAGTTATCTGGACTCTATAAGTGAAGCCCAGCAAGTCCATTGTGGGGTTGCTTGGTTTCGCAATTTTGTCAGCGCAAGGCAGTCCGGCCCTCTTTACGGTGGGACCACAAAAACATCATTTTCTAGATGAAATTGATATTGTCGCCACAGAGTTTGGTTCCTCCCTTTCAGGGTGGGGCCTAGGGTTTGGCAGCCTCTTCACAACCTGCCACAAATCGCAGTGGGTTTAGGTCAATGCCGGATCTTGCAAGTTTGGCACTGCGTGCTGTTTCCGTCATGACTATTTAGGGTGTGGAGGGTCTCATGCGCTGTCCAGATGCTTCAAGCGTGGAAAAGGAAAATTAGGTGATGCTGGAAAGAGGGAAAGTGAATGTAGAAAAGATGGCGCCTTTCCTAAAGCGTTATTCTAACAGGAAGGCTGCTTGTGTGTTGCAGCTGGGTGTCTCATAGGGTTTTCCTGATACCCTGACAGTTGTTGTTTGTTCCTTCTATGGCTGATAGCTTGCAGTCATCTCGCTTACTTCCAGTGGTCGTTTTCAGGAAAACTTTTCAAAGTAATGTGGAAACTAAAGAAGTGGGACTTTGGGGGCACAAGGATATTTAAACTATAAAAATGTAGGAATGGTTTTTAAATTTTATTACATAGTACAAAGAAAGATATACTGATTTAAAAACAATACAAACTACATGTAAAACCTTATTACATATGCCAAGTGGATCCTATCCTGCATTGAACATTTTAGGTCTTGCCTAAAGTGTATAAACTCCAGCATTCAAAATTACAAGGAAAAGGAAACCTTCCCCAGGAAGTAGTGGTTATGAATGTGGAACTGAGATTGGGTGGAGTTGCAGGTCTGGTAGTCCACTTGGGATGCTCTCTATCTGCTCAACATGTTTCACGTTGTAGAACGCTTCTTTGGGGGCTAGAGGTTCTGTTAGATATACATGAAAGAGGATATCACAATACAAGTATGTATAAAATATATCAAAACATGGACATTCAAAAAATAAACAAAAATGTTGTAAAATTTTGCCCCCTCGTGGTGGTACATGGAACAAGCCCTCTAAAAGATAATCCCTCACGAGCAGGGAGTCGAGACGGTCCGTACCTTCTTATATGAGGAGGACCATCATCATTGGAACTACAATGACTTCATCCTGAAATTACTCATCTTTATTTTGACCCACAACTGCTTTGAATTTATGGTGCAGGTGCAGGGCGTAGCCATGGGCACCTGTTGTGCCCCTGGCTGCGCCAATCTGTACCTGGGGGAGGTGGGAACGCCACTTGTTTTCTCGAGAACAATTTTCAGACTTCACAGATCAATTTTTAGTTTGGAAATGTTGTATAGATGATATTTTCATCATTTGGACAGGTACTCAAAACACTTTACAACAATTTATACAGATTCTAAATACGAATCATTTTAATTTAAAATTTACATATCACTGTGATGTTAAAACTACCAATTTTTTGGATCTCGAGATATAACACCTTATTAACAAATTTATTTAGAAAAACAACAGCTGGAAACACATTGCTACATGCTACTAGTGCACACCCACCAACACTTATTCGGAGTATACCCTATGCGCAATACATTTGACTCCGCCGAAGCTGCACACAGCTAGCAGATTTTCAATATCAAGCAAACTTATTAAGATCCCGTCTCCTAGCTAGAGGCTAAAGTCGATCTCTTTTGCGCAAGGCCTTCAACAAAGCCAAGCGCAAATCAAGAAACGATCTACTATACACAACTAAAGCCCGATCGAAGAAACCCACTGTCAAAATGATTACCAAATGATTTTCCTCCCATCACCAGGACATCAGAAATATCATGAAAAGACATTGGCATCTTCTATTAGAGGATCCTATTTTGAGTAAATATGTCAATACATATCCAGAATTAGTATTCAGACGTAAAGACTCATTAAACGATAAACTTGTGTCTAGCCAGTACAAAACTCCTAACCCAGCCACATTCCAAATGCCAAGAGGTACATCGCCATGCGGTAACTGTTCTTTTTGCCCATGGATAATGTCTGGTTATCCTATTTCACTTCCAAAAAGAAGTTTACTTAATGATATGTACATGTGGAGTTTTCTATGTAGGGAAGACGGCCAGACAGCTAAGACAAAGAATCAATGATCATATTTACTACTCAGGAAACGGCAAAATGCTTACACCTGTGAGTAGACATCTTGATTTATATCATCGTTTTGATACTTCATCTATCTCTTTTACTGTTCTGGCCATCATCCCCAAAAATCCTAGAGGGGGTGAATGGGATAAGTTCATATTACAAAAGGAAACTCTGTGGATTGAGCGCTTGAATGCCACTAAAGCACCCAGATTGAACGAATCCCATTCATACAGACCATTCTTATGATTTGTATACCCACCCCATGGGACCCCCCCTAGGCAATTCCATCAATACAGAGATAATCTCCCTTTTAGGCTCACTAGTCACAAAATCTGGCAGTTTATCAACATGTCTCCCTGATTTTCTTAAATACCAAAAAAACTACGATTATTCCAGATCAATATAACTTAAATTTCCCCCTTTGTTTGTATATTGATACCATGAAGGTTTATATTTAAATAAATCTTTAGTAGTTTTTTGTTAATATTCTAGAGTATACCATTTTGTATATACATGTTTGTATTATCTTCTTTCTCCCCTCTTTGTTGATTCCATGGTCATTCCCTTAGTCTTGGTCTCCTTGTGAGTGGGGTGGGTTTTGCCATAGGTGAGTTCCAATGCACAGCGCGCACATCCGGTTTGATTCTCCGACCGGATGTGCGGTGATAGGCGGAGGCACGGGGACCTCTTGGTTCTCCGTCACAGCCCCCGCCTCTGCTGCTTGGGCATTGGTTGGGCATCGTGCTCCCACGCCTGACCTGACGCATGCGCGGTGAGTATCTTGCCGTCCTTGCGTCGTTTCATCTTGCGTGGCGGCGGCGCTGTCTGGCGCATGCGCAGCAGCCCGCAATGGGGCCAGGGGACACTGCGCTCCACGGAGCCGGGCGTCTTCCGGTCGGGGTCTCCTATTTAAGGACACTGCGGTGCCCGAGCTAGTTAGTGGACATTATCTCGAGTTGAAGCAGCGGCGCAGCCCGAGATGTCTTCCATTCTACTCTGGGTAAGCCCATACAGCCTAATATTAGAGCTAGTATCTCTCTATCCTCAAATTATTGCTTTTATGCTATTAATACTGATGGTTACTCTTTAAAACTTATACCACGTTCTTTCTATATACTAGAACTATAGCTTATTATAGCTATTATCTACATCGAAGGCTGTATTTGGTTTATTACCTTGGGAGTTCTCAGTTTTGTCTGTTGCCTCTGATACTTCTCAGATACAACTACCTACGTTTTGTCTGCAATCAAGGGATTGCCTGCTTCATTGCTAACATTACCCTAAGAGCCCTTGCACACTGGGGCGGGGGGCGGCGTCGGTGGTAAAACGCCGCTATTATTAGCGGCGTTTTACCGTCGGTATGCGGCCGCTAGCGGGGCGGTTTTACCCCCCGCTAGCGGACGAGAAAGGGTTAAATACCACCGCAAAGCGCCTCTGCAGAGGCGCATTGCCGGCGATATAGCCTCGCCTTCCCATTGATTTCAATGGGCAGGAGCGGTAAAGGAGCGGTATACACACCGCTCCTTCACCGCTCCGAAGATGCTGCTGGCAGGACTTTTTTTACCGTCCTGCCAGCGCATCGCTCCAGTGTGCAAGCCCTCGGGGCTTTCACACTGGGATGACAGCAGCGGCACTTTTGGGGCGGTTTGCAGGCGCTATTATTAGCGCAATAGCGCCTGCAAACGGCCCCAGTGTGCAAGGGCTCTTACTACTACACAGCATTACTTACAGATGGTAAGCTAATACCTATTGACATATTTCTCCTCTGCGTCAATATGTATATTCTAATATGCCCAGGCTGCTGCTCAGGATATTTCCCTGTTTGACTTGATCTCCCCCCCCCCTTTTTCCTCCCCCCCCTTCCTTTCCCTTCCCATCCCCCCCCCCTTCCCTTGATTGCGTTACCTATAACATTTGCTCCTGTATCTACCCTCATACCTTTATGTACCAATTGTATAGCATCGATGTTAGTGTACATTGATGTACATTGAACGGGTGCGACTCGGGTCACATAACTTGTATATACCCTATGCTAATTGTACCATTCCTGCGCTTTTTGCATACCCCTGCTATGTTTCAAATATCTGATGGTCATAGGAGATCGTTTTTTCATCTTAGATCTATACTTCTTAGGTGAATATTATGTGTTATCTACCACTCTGTAATTTACTGCATGGTACATTTCCCTTTTATATACCATTTAGCACCGCATATGTCACTTTAATTGGCTTCCCCAAACCACCGGGTTGTACCGCCTATCCCAGGGAGACCATTATCTTTTAGAGGGCTTGTTCCATGTACCACCACGAGGGGGTGAAATTTTACAACATTTTTGTTTATTTTTTTGTATGTCCATGTTTTGATATATTTTATACATACTTGTATTGTGATATCCTCTTTCATGTATATCTAACAGAACCTCTAGCTCCTGAAGAAGCGTTCTACAATGTGAAACATGTTGAGCAGATAGAGAGCATCCCAAGTGGACTACCAGACCTGCAACTCCACCCAATCTCAGTTCCACATTCATAACCACTACTTCCTGGGGAAGGTTTCCTTTTCCTTGTAATTTTGAATGCTGGAGTTTATACACTATAGGCAAGACCTAAAATGTTCAATGCAGGATAGGATCCACTTGGCATATGTAATAAGGTTTTACATGTAGTTTGTATTGTTTTTAAATCAATATGTCTTTCTTTGTACTATGTAATAAAATTTAAAAACCATTCCTACGTTTTTATAGTTTAAATATCCTTGTGCCCCCAAAGTCCCACTTCTTTAGTTTCCACATTGCTATATTCACAATTTTGGGGACGTTGGCACATCTTTTCCAAGTGCCTACAGTGTCACCCTGTCTTTAGGTACTATTAACTAGGACCTTCCCTTTGATAACTTTTCAAAGTAGTTGCTTTGGGTCGCATAGCTGGGCCCCTTTTGATTCACCGCCAGTATTTCCCCTTTGGGTATTATCCCCAAAAAAGAACCAAATAAGTTTCACCTCATTCATCACTTGTCTCATCCTAAAGGAGGTTCAGTGAATGATGCCATTGATCCAGAGCTTTGCATGGTGTCCTATACTTCTTTTGAGATGGCAGTGTCGTGGGTTCCTAGGTATGGTAAAGGTACGTTGTTGGCCAAAACTGATATTGTGGCAGCCTTTCGTTGGTTGCTGGTACATCCTAGTTGTTGCCATCTGCTGGGGTGCAAATGGCAAGGGCAGAATGTTGTTGATAGATGTTTACCAATGGTCTGTGCCATTGTTTGTTGTTTGAAGTGTTTAGTTCCTTTTAGGAATGGGCGGTTTTGAGATGCTTCCTGCCTAATTCAGTCATTCATGACTTAGATAATTTCTTTTGCATAGGGCCTGCTGCAAGTAATATCTGTGCCTCACTTTTGGTCACGGGCCATCATGTTTTCCAGTTTTTTGGTGTGCCATTGGCCCCTAACAAGACGTAGGGCCCGGCCACTGAGTTGTGGTTTCTGGGTATTGCCATCGACACCATGGCAATGGAATGTCGTTTGCCTTTGGACAAACTTGAAGATCTGAAGGGGATGGTTTCTGCCACCGGGCAAGGCAAAAAAATAAAAAATTTCAACTTCATGCTGTGCAATCTCTCTTGGGCAAGTTGAATTTTGCTTGTTGCAGTATGCCCATGGGCCACGATTTTTTGTAGATGACTGGCAGCTGCTACAGCTGGAATTAAGGCACCACATCCTTATATTGGGTTGGGGCGGGATCAGCTCGAGGACTTGCGAGTGTGGGATTAATTTCTGGTTTCTTAAAATGGTCTTTCTCTTTGGCTGAAGCAGGTGATTTCCAATTTTGATCTAGACCTGTTCACTGCCGTGATGGGCACTGCTGGTTATGGAACCTGCTGTTAGGGTCGTTGAAGTGCTGAGAGTTGGTTGTCCAGTGGAATGGAGGGAGGTTGGTTTAGTGCATAATTTTGCTGCTCAGGAACTGTTTTCCTATTGTACTCTCCATGGAATTGTGCACATTCCAGGAGTTGATAATTCCTGGCTGATGCTTTGTCTCGTTTCCAGTGGGACAGATTCCATCAGTTGGCACCGGAAGCGGAACAGCGCGGAATTCCATGCCCCAAGCAGCTGTGGATCATTGCATTCCCGCTTCGAAGTTCTCAATTCGCCATTCAGTACATGTGTCAACTTGGTCCTCATACTGCAGATCGTGTCAGGAATGGAGCGATCTGGTGAATGAGGGCGGGGGGTGTTCTCGTAAGGACGATGATGTACATGTGTTTTTTCCGCTTATGAGGTTATCCTATTCTGGGCCGTCTTTGTGCTTGCTATTTTTTTTTTTTTGGGGGGGGGGGCTTTTTGGGTGGGGGAATTGGTAAGCCATAACAAATGTGGTGAGGGTAGTTTGAGTGTACAGAATGTGTGGTTACGGGACATTACTTGGGTATTCTGTTAAGAAAATCTAACACAGATCAGTCGAGGAGGGGTGCTAGGATTGAATTGTGGAGTTCCCTCTTCTCCAGTTTGCCCTGTCCGAGTTGTGGGGGTTTTTTCACGGTTTTTAGCAAATCTTCCAGGAGTTTACTTTATGCATGAGGAAGGTTTAGGGTGGTGTTCAGGAAATGTCTGTTGTCCGCTGGTTGGAGTGCAGACAACTGTTCTTCTCATTACTTTATCTGTTGGGTCGGCTAAGTTGTATGGTCTGATATAGTTGCCAGGTCTGCATGGCGTATGGCTCGCTCTGTTGAAAAGATCAACAAAGCCAGGATAAAGGTGAACTAGGAGGCAGCAGGTTTTTTGCAGGAGGGTATTCAGTGGGCCTTCCGGTTTGGGGGGCAACACGTGCATGAGGTGTTACGCTCGTGTGCTGTGGCAGGGGGTTTTTGCTGGTTAAATAATTGTGGGCCCATCTGAGGAATCAGTGTCCCTTTCTAACAATATGGTGGTAACATTAGGGTATTAATTAGGTTGTATTTGGTAGTACATAAGTGGTTAATTTTCCCTGAGCTGGTGTAGTTGCGGCTGGGGGGCTTTGATTGGGTGGCAGATACAACCTGTTAACTGTGAGTATATAGGCCTTCAAAGACCTTAGACCGGGCATAAGCTGAGGTTGGTTTATTTGTTATGCATTGACTGTATTATATGCATTAAACTTGTTTTCTTGTGAATGTTGCATTTAATGGTTTGTAATAAAAGGTTGCTTTGGCCATTCGAATCCAAATAAAATGTGTCGTCTGATCATTTTGGAAGGAGGGATTGGTCAAGTGTTTAATGTTTTATAGATAATCAGAGCCTCTACACTCTGCAGGTCCCTCAGTCAAGTACATGGCCTGGAGCTGAGTGAAACTAGGAGGAAGGCCAGCATGACTGGGGCCTGCAGAAGAGACGGAGTATTAGTGGGTGATTTTGATATGCCGCAGATTGAATAGCTCAAGGCAGAGGGTGTGTCCTGTAGTGGGTAGAGAGGAGGGGGTGTTGGAAAAGTACAACAGAAAAGTTGTTTATAAACTGACTATATACTGCATATGCATTATGCCTGTCTAAGCAGCAGCTGGCGCTGTACTATTATAGTGTATAGTTATGTTATCTATGATATAACAGGATGTTTGTCTATCCTCTCACTATGTACTTGGATGCTACTTGTTCCTGTGTTCATGTTTCTCCATTCTGTAAAGACATACATTGATAAGCCGTATTACTGCATACAACAAACTTCCAGCATGATTTAAATACTCTGCAAACAGGGGGATTGTGTCACAGCTCAGTCAGAGCTCATCACAGCATCAGACAGTTTTTTCCCACCCTTCCTCCCTTGTTTGTTTTGGTTTGGGGGAGCCTCCTACTTTCTCAAGATGCTGGGGTATTTGTAGTGGGATTTTGGGTTTTATGTGAGCTTGTCATTCAATTTCTTGGTCCTTTTATTTTCTTGTCATAGTAGCAGGCAGGGGGTCTGTTGGGTAATTGAAGGCGGTGCTGGTTAAATATCGGTGAAAAATTGTGGGTTGGGCCCATCTGAGGTATGGGTGTCCCTTCCTAACTGTGGAAAATAGTGGGTTGGGCCCATCATAGGTATGGGTGTCCCTTCCTAACTGTGGAAAACTGTGGGTTGGGCCCATCTGAGGTATGGGTGTCCCTTCCTAACTGTGAAAAACTGTGGGTTGGGCCCATCTGAGGTATAGGTGTCCCTTCCTAGCAAGACCTTGGTAACATCAAGGTATTAATTAGGTTGTATCTGGTAGTTCATAAGTGGTTAATTTTCCCTGAGCCAGTGTAGTTGCAGCTGGGGGCCTTTGATTGGGTGTCTTTGGTTAATCGTGTGTATATAGGCTCTCTAAGACCTTAGCCCTTATTTTCGTGTCATAGCAGCAGGCAGGGGGTCTATTGGGTATTTGAAAGCAGTGCTGGTTAAATAATTGTGGGAAATTGTGGGTTGGGCCTATCTGAGGTATGGGTGTCCCTTCCTAACAATACGGTGGTAACATCGGGGTATTAATTAGGTTGTATCTATTAGAACGTAAGTGGTTAATTGTCCCTGAGCTGGTGTAGTTGCGGCTGCGGGTCTTTGATTGGGTGGCAGATACAACCGGTTAATTGTGGTTATATAGGCCTTCAAAGACCTTAGACTGGGCAAAAGCTGAGGTTGGTTTATTTGTATGCATTGACTGTATTATATGCATTAAACTTGTTTTCTTTTGAATGTTGTATTTAATGGTTTGTAATGAAAGGCTGCTTTGGCCATTCGACTCCAAATAAAATGTGTCGTCTGGTCATTTTGGAAGGAGGGATTGGTCAAGTGTTTAATGTTTAATAGATAATCAGAGCATCTACACCCTGCAGGTCATGTAGAGCTGTGGAGGTTGGCTGAAAGAAACACAGTGGGTGGCAGGGGGGACACAAGATCAACACTCAGTAAGAGTAAGTAAGAGTCAGTTTCAAGAGAAACTTAATTGAAGCATTTCTCTTAAATAAAACAGTGCTCGGTGGCACACAGTTTAGGGGATATACAGTAAGTGTTTGCAATCTAGTTTACAGGTATTTATTTTACTGGTATAATTAAGTACCAGTCTCACTTTTAGACCTCATGCACACTGGACATTTTTGGACATTTTTACAGCTGCTGTCTTTGGTTTCATACAATTTCTCTACAGTCAAAAACTCTCCAGCATGTTTTCCTATGTGTCCATGCACACATAGGCTGTTAACAACTGTTTTTGGCTGGGGTGTTTTTTGGCTGTAAAAACTAGTGGGTTCTGAAAGGCAGTTTTCAGCTGTAAAAACGCTCAAACGTCCAAAAACTCCAGAAGAAAATGATGATAAACACTCAAAAACGTGGCCCACTAATGTTTTTGATACATAAAAAAAATCTCTAAAGACCACCAATGCTGAAAAACACAAAAAAAACGCTAAAAAAAAATGCTATTGCAAAAACGTTAAAAAACTCACCGCAAAGCTACTGGCGTTTTTATAATGCTATTATATTGTTCAGTGTGCATAAGGCTTTAAACATAATTTAATCTTTTAAGATCTGTGACATGCATTTGTTTGCACATATATATGATTTTATGGTTTGATTATTTTAATTGCTTCACATTTTTGGATATTTCTATCTGATGTTTATTTACAATGAGTGTGTTGTGGTCACTATTCAGTTATTTATTTATATGACATTTGAAGGAAGCACACTTATTCTTTGAATGGAACCTGTGCTGTTTGGATCCGAAGGGCGTTGGCCAGGAACTTGTCTTGTATACAAACGGCACACAATTGTCGGCCAACAAACACGAACGTAGTGACGTACTACGTGTTTCTTTTTAGCTCTTTAGCGCCATCCTTTGGGCACCTTCTGCTAATGTTGTGTTTGGTGAGCATTGATTCCGAGCATGCATGTTTGTACTTTGGACTTTTGTCTGACGGACTTGTGTACACACGATCGGAAAATCCGACAACAGACATTTGTTTGCGGAAAATTTATAAGCCTGTCATCCAACATTTGTCCGTGGAAATTCCGACAACAATTGTCCGATGGAGTGTACAAATGGTCAGATTTTCCGCCAACAGTCTGCAATCACACAATTCCCGGCAAAAAATCTGATCGTGTTTACGAGGCTTTAAGGACATGGGGCGTAGGTTGTTAAGATTGGACGGGTCCAGTGAGGGCTTTTTAAGTATGGCGCCGGCAAGTGCATGTTTTAGAGAGTTGGGAAAGATGCCAGAAGAGCGGGAGAGATTGAAGATGTGGATTAGAGAGTGTAGAATAGAGCCAGAGGGTGAACGTAGCATTTGCGAGGGAACAGGATCCAGAGGGCAGGAGGTAAGATGAATGTTAGTAAGTAGTTTAACAACCTCGTCTATATAGGGTGGGGTTGAAAGAGGGAAGTAATGATTATACCTGTGGGCATGAAGTGTAAAACATGGAGGGTGTCTGAACAGTAGAGATCTCCTTGCGAATTGTATCAATCTTCTGTTTGAAGTGGTTGGAGATCTCCTGGGCAGTGAGTGAGTTGGTGGGTGGAGGCAGTGGAGGACGAAGTAGAGAGTTGAAGGTAGAGAAGAGTTGATGGGGGCAGGATGATACGTTGTTAATGAGAGTGATAAAATAGGTATACTTGGCTGTGAGGAGGCTGGAATTGTATTTTTGGAGGGCAGATTTTTATTGGTTGAAATCTTTCTGAGACTTGGTCTTACACCACAGGCACTCATGAGCACGACTATGTTTTTTCAGACTTCCAGTATCATCTTTTTGCCAAGGTTGATGGGGTTGTGGCCTGATTCTGTGTGTAGTGAGGTGGGGCCAGTGAGTCCAGTGAGGCTAGAAGTGAAGCATTGTAGACAGAAGTGGCTAGGTAGGTGCAGGATAGGGGTGAGATTTTGTCATAGAGGTCGTCGGTAGCAGAGTATAGAAGAGAATGGGTGAGATGACAAAGGTTTCTGTGGGTAACTTTTAGGTGGTTGGAGGGAGAGGAGGTGGAGGAGAGGGAAAGGGAAAAGGCTGCATGGAGTGCATAGGTGGGAGAAAAAGAGGTCAAGGATATTGCCTTCCAAATGAGTAGGAGAATGTATCCATTGCTTCAGGTCAAAGGAGGAGGTTAGACTGAGAAGTTTGGAAGAGGCAGGAGTGTTAGTATTAATAGAAATGTTAAAGTCACCCAGAATGATTGTGGGGATTTCAGAAGAAAGAAAGTAGGGTAGCCAGGCAGAGAAGTCATCAAGAAAGGTTGATACCGGTCCAGGGGGCCTGTAGATCACAGCTAACCTTAGAGAAACTGGAGAGAAAAGATGAATGCAGTGTGCTTTGAAAAAGGAGAGTGACAGAGAGGGAGGTGGGTGAAGTACCTGAAAGTCGCTATGTGTGGCTAGAAGGATTCCAACACCTCCTCCTTTACGTCCACTGGATATGGGGGAGTGAGTCCAGAGAAGACCACCATGGGATAGGGCAGCAGAAGACGCAGTGTCGGACTCATAAAGCCAGGTTTCGGTAATGGCCAGTAGATTAAATGAGTTAGCGATAAATAGGTCATGGAGAGAGGTGAGTTTGTTACATACAGAGCAGGAATTCCAAAGAGCACAAGAGAAAGGGAGCCTGGTCTTGGGGAGAAGAGAATGAGAACTAAATTGTGTGGATTGCAGCTGCAGCCAGAGGGTGCGGAGTAATGGGTGCATTGAGTACAGTTAAATGATGGAGGCCCAGGATTTGGGGATATATCTCAAGAGGTTAGGAGAAGCAGAAGGGTGAGGGAGGTAATATGGGAGTGGGATTTATAAGAAGGGACATGTCCCAGTGTCCTGGAGATTGTGTGTGTGGATTTAGAATTAGCAGGAGTTGGTGGGTGCAGTAATAAGGAGAGGACAGAAGTGAGAGTGATATATATATATATATATATATATATATATATATATATATATATATATATATATATATATATATGCTGTGGGGTGGAGAAGATGGGTGAAGGTGAGATAGTTTGAGGACAGAGGACATAGGACAGAACTGTTAAAAGGAGTGGGAGAGAGTGCATGTTACAAGGAGAAAGAGCTGAAGGGGTAAACAAGGTCACCTGATGTCTGTGTGGTGTTTTCCAAAGTTTTTTCTTTTTTCTTCATTCACTGAAGTGCAAAGTCAGAAGTGCTCCCACTTATAGTAATACCCCCACTTTGAGAAAGCGCCCCAGCTGAAAATGTGCCCACTGCAAATGACTCCCCCCAAAGGATGCTAAGATTTATACTGCTAGGGATGGGGGTGGGTGCATTCCAATTATCAAATCAGGAGGTAATAAAGGATGGCTCACTTCAGAAACAGAACAACAGGAGGGCACTAGAGATAACAGGCCATAATTTGGGGTAAGACAAGGGATAAATAAAGCATTGCATTGTGGACAGGTATACAGATGGTTAACCACTTCCTGTCCGGCCTATAGCAAAATGACGGCCGGGCGGTGGTTCAGTTATCTTGACTGGGCATCATATAACACCCTGCAGGATAATAGCCGCTGCGCGCCCGTGGGGGCGCGCATCCTGGCGATCGGTGGTGCGGTGTGTCAGTCTGAGGCTCTTTACCACGTGATCAGCTGTATCCAATCACGACTGATCATGATGTAAAACAGGAAAATCCATTGATCGGCTTTTCCTCACTTGCGTCTGACCGATGCGAGTAGAGGCGAGCCGATCGGCGGCTCTCCTGACAGGGGGGTCTGCACTGATTGTTTATCAGTGCAGCCCCCCCGCAGATGCCCACACTAGACCACCAGGGAAGCCGCCAGGACCACCAGGGAAGGGGGCAACATGTGGATGGCCAGGTATGTACCCCATGGCCATCCACATGTGCAAATGAATGCCCAATCTGTGCCAATCAGTGCCCACAAATGGGCACTGACTGGCACCATTATGTAACAAATTACATCAGTAATGCCCAGCAATGCCACCCATAAGTGTCATCAGTGCCACCCATAAGTACCCATCAGTGCCACCCATAATTACCCATCAGTGCCGCCCTACGAGCGCCCATCAGTTCCGCCTATGAGTGCCCATCAGTGCCACCTATGAGTGCCCATCAGTGCCGCCTATCAGTTGCCATCAGTGCCACCTCATTGGTGCCACCTCATCGGTGCCCATCAGTGCCCGTCAGTGCAGCCATATCAGTGCCTGTTATTGAAGAAGAAAACATACTTATTTACAAAGAATTTTAACAGAAACAAAGAAAAACTTGTTTTTTTTCAAAATCTTTGGTATTTTTTTATTTGTTACGCAAAAAATAAAAATCGCAGAGGTGATCAAATGCCACCAAAAGAAAGCTCTATTTGTGGGAACAAAATGATTCAACATTTGTTTGGGTACAGTGTTGCCTGACTGCGCAATTGTCATTCAAATTGTAACAGCGCTGAAAGGTGTCTAAGTGCCTGGTATTGAAGTGGTTAAGAGCAAACAATAACATGCCAGCAGACATAAGAAAAAGCAGATAGCAGTGTTTCAGTTTTTGGGTGGAGTTGTTTCAGCAAAACATACCAGCATTATTAAACAGACGTAAGCAAAATCCAGGGCCGTAGATACCGTATTTATCGGCGTATAACACGCGCCGGCGTATAACACGCACCCAAGTTAAGGAGGGAATTTTAAGGAAAAAAACTTTTAGGAGTAAAGTTTAAGGAAGAAAAACTTACATTAAAATGCCCATCAATGCAGCGTTATCGGTGTCCATCTGCAGCCTTGTCAGTGTCAGTGCAGCCTTGCCCCAGTGTCCATTGCAGCCTTGTCAGTGCAGCCTTGTCAGTGCAGCTTTGCCCCAGTGTCCATTGCAGCCTTGTCAGTGCAGCTTTGCCCCAGTGCAGCCTTGTCAGTGCAGCCATGTCAGTGCAGCCATGTCAGTACAGCCTTGTCAGTGCAGCTTTTCTCCAGTGCAGCCTTGCCCCAGTGCAGCTTTGCCCCCATGCAGCCTTGCCCCCATGCAGCCTTGCCCCCCCGTGCAGCCTTGCCCCCGTGCAGCTTTGTGGGATCGCCGCGATCCCTGCCGTCATACACAGCCCTGTGTAAATTTAAATATGGCGCCGAGACTGCAGGGACTCGGCGGAGCGCTGATACACATAGCCGAGAGTCCTCGGGTTTTCTCGGCGCCGCTTACAGTCCCGCCCAGTTCCGCCCTATGGGCGGGACTGTAAGCGGCGCCGAGAAAACCCGAGGACTCTCGGCTATGTGTAGCTCCGCTCCGCCGAGTCCCTGCAGTCTCGGCGCCGTATTTGAATTTCCACACGGCTGTGTATGTCGGCGCCGATCGCGACAATTGGGGGGGGATCGGCCTATAACACGCACCCACGATTTTCCCCTGATTTTCAGGGGAAAAAAGTGCGTGTTATATGCCGATAAATACGGTAATTTTTTGCTCGGGGGGGGGGTGTTCAGCAGCAGTTACTAGGTAAAAGTATTAAAAGTCTTAAATAACAAAAATTGTGCCAAATTCATAAAGGCTGGAAAAAGGAAAACCTATGTGTTGCTCAAAGTAAGCAATCACATCCCTAATTCTATTTTCTCAGATCCTCTTGAAAATTTAACCTGATTTCAGTTTTGCTTTCTTCCAGTTTTTATAAACATTACCCAGTGAGGTTGGCTATTGTCCAGCCTAAAGCCTGTTACTGGCTGAATGAAAAAAAAAAACAGATCACTGTACTAACACACGCGGTGTTGGTGCAGTGATCTCCCCCACTGTGCTATTGTGTTCTAACAGGGGGATGCCCTCCCCCCACCAGAGTACAGCGGTCAGTGCTCTCTGCCATTGGAGTGCCTATCAGAGGGAGTGATCCCTAATAGCAAACCTTACCGGGCAGGTAAAAAGGGCACTATCTTGTGGAAGGCAGCACACTCACTGATTTCTTTTTACCCAGCATACCAGGCAAGAGAAGCAGTACTACCTCACAACAGCAAGGCAGTGAACTGCGGTGCGTGTGGGTGTGGCTAGACATGATAGTGAGAGGGTCTTAAGGGACATAGTTAAACAAGACCTGAGCTTCCTTGTACCTATGAAATATGCTGAGGATGAGTCTTCCATAATTGTTGTGTTCACATGTAGCGATTTGGGATTGTGGGCAGTGATTCTACCCACAATTCCAAATCACACTGCAATGCTGGCTAAACACAGCACATGTGTTTGTGATCCATTCATTTTTAAGCCCGGGTTCACACCTATGCGAATTAGATGTGCATTTCCCCACATCTAATTCACATAGTAGGAGAATGTAACTGGCTGCAAACAAAGCCTGTGGAATGCCCAGGAAAAAACCCAAAGCCTACTTACCATCAACTCGTAGACAACCAAATTGACCTGTCTAACAGTACGCGTTAAAAACAGGGGTTTAGTCCGCACGCATTTGCAAATGCATGCGTAAGCCACAGAGCCTCGTCACGGCACCCTGATATCTGTGGTCCTAACACTAAAATATGGCAGGTGTACTGAAGGGCAGCCCATCCCTTCTTAAAGGTACAGAAGCACACCAGACACCCAGCAAATAGCACCATGGCTGCAAAGGTGCTGGTGCGTTTCTGGACCAATAAACACACCAAAGTGATCTCAAAAAACTTGCCACCGCCTTCATTTATAGCTGGCTATCACAGTAAGCGGCTTTGGAGGGCTACAAACAGATGCAAACAAAGCCTGGGGAATGCCCAGGAAAAAACCAAAGCCTACTTACCACCAACTCGCAGACAACCAAATTGACCTGTCTAACAGTACGCGTTAAAAACAGGGGTTTAGTCCACACACATTTGCAAATGCATGCGTAAGCCACAGAGCCTCGTCACAGCACCCTAATATCTGATACCCACAGATATCAGGGTGCCGTGACGAGGCTCTGTGGCTTACGCATGCATTTGCAAATGCGTGCGGACTAAACCCCTGTTTTTAACGCGTACTGTTACACAGGTCAATTTGGTTGTCTGCGAGTTGGTGGTAAGTAGGCTTTGGTTTTTTCCTGGGCATTCCCCAGGCTTTGTTTGCATCTGTTTGTAGCCCTCCAAAGCCGCTTACTGTGATAGCCAGCTATAAATGAAGGCGGTGGAATGTAACTGGCTCCCTATGGAGCCGGTTCACATATCTCCGGGGCGGCTGCGGAGTGCACTGCACAAAAACGCTGTGCGTCTTTGGCTTCATTTCAGGGCTGAATTCAGGCATAGAATCGGCCCTGATTCGTCCCTGAAACGGGGAACAGGGACGCACAGTGCTCCTGTGCGATCCGCAGCCTAGTATAGTGTGAACCCGGGCTGATGGTACCAAAACACGGTGTGGTTTTGGATGCTTGTTGTGCAATAAATCACTCAACAATCACAGCAAAAAGACACCACATTGTGGTGCCAGTAAAAATGAATGGCGATTCTGCCCACGATCCCAAATCACTACATGTGCCTAACAGGCTAACACAACAACAATTACAGTTACAGTGCACATCATGGCTCACTGATTATTTGGTAGAGATAACAGCACATAATTTCTGCTTGTTGATTGGTTGTCAGAGGTGACAGCACACGTTACTGCTCACTGATTAGTTGCTAGGGGTTACAGCACATTATTTCTGCTTGCCGATTGGTTGCTAGAGGTTACTGCACATCATTACTGCTCACTGATTAGTTGCTAGAAGTTACAGCACATTATTTCTGCTTGCTTATTGGTTGTTAGAGGTTACTGCACATCATTACTGCTCACTGATTGGTTGCTAGAGGTTACTGTACATCATTACTGCTCACTGATTGGTAGCTATAGATTACAGCTTATCATTACCGCTCACTGATTGGTAGCTATAGATTACAGCTCATCATTACCGCTCACTGATTGGTTGCTAGAGATTACATCGGTGTGACAAAATACCAGCCTTCCTGGGATACAGTTGAAAAATTAATTCTGTTAAGCATGTCGCAGAGAGTAGTGGGCATGACCAGATTACATATAAGAATGGCCTAAGCCCCCGTTCACATTGGAGCAACTTGTTATGCTATTTGACAGGTCAAATCGCATGTCAAGTGGCACCCTATTGCTGGCAATGGCCATGTTCAAATGTGGCACCCATTTGAAAAAGTAGTTCCTGCACTACTTTTGGTGATTTCAGATGCGCCTTGCATAGACATCTGTACACGAAACTGCTCAGATGTCTTCCAAGTCACACCTGAATTCGTGCTCAGATGCGGCTTTGAAATCGTGCGATTTCAGATGAAGTTGCACAATTTCAAAGCCGCAGTCAATGTGAACGGGGACTCAAACAGACTGATTAAAGAGAACCACCCCTTGCCCACCTATCTCTAAATGAGCATAGCAACTGCATCGTTGACTACACATTGCCGTGATATCGATGCTTAGCTTGACGGTGCCGCAACATGTCAAGTTTCACAGGCGGCGCCGCCATTAAACTTTCCATTTATGTCACGGTCGCCACAGCCACAAGCCACATGCACAGATAATCAGAGACTGTGGATGGATTACAGGAGATAACCAGAGACTGCAGACGGACTACAGGAGATAACCAGAGACTACAGACGGACTACAGGAGATAACCAGAGACTACAGACGGACTATAGGAGATAACCAGAGACTGCGGACGGATTACAGGAGATAACCGGAGACTGCGGATGGATTACAGGAGATAACCAGAGACTGCGGATGGTTTACAGGAGAAAACCAGAGACTGCGGACGGACTACAGGAGATAACCAGAGACTGCGGATGGATTACAGGAAATGACCAGAGACTGCGGATGTGACTTACTACAGGAGATTTTTAAGATTCTAACTTTCAGCAGTGCACAGCTATGCGGGGGGGGGGGTAAACAACACTGTAGGGGAGGGGTTAGCATAACAGTGAGTCTGTGTATATGGGTTTCTGACACATTTTCCAAAGTCATAAATCAAATTCTCTTCAATCTTCATATAACTATTGCTAGTATAGATTCCATGGCTCCTGAGAAGGCCTTTGTTAGTGGTGGCCATTTCCAATCTGATGGTTGAAAACATTAATACCTGAAAATCAACCCCTTTAATGCCCATGTGAACCTAAGACCCCTTTTACACTGGGGCAGTTTTTAGGTGTTTTAGCGCTATAAATGGCGCCTGTAAAGCGACCTGAAAACTGCCTCTCATGCCACCCCAGTGTGAAAGCCCAAGTGCCTTCACACTGGGATGGTGTGCTTGTGGGACAGGAAAAAAGTCCTGCAATCAGCATCTTTGAGTCGGTTTGGGAGCGCTGTATACAGTGCTCCCAAACCGCCCCTGCCCATTGGAATGAATGGGCAGCGCTAGTGGGCGAAGAGCGCCAATTAAACAGCGGTAAAATGCTGCTAAAACAAGTGGTGCTTTACCACTAACGCAGCCGCAGCTATAGTGGGAAAGGGATCTACTGATTCTTCCAGAGACTACCTTTCAAAGTGGTAGCTTCAGCCTCTGGAAGAATCCTTACGGTTATGTTCACATGTAAGTTAAAGGGGTCAATAGTCAGGTATTTTCAACCATTCTCAATCATCAGATCATAAAGGATTATTGCATGTAACATTTGAATAGTGCTAAGTAATTATTTTAGTGAGAGAATAACAGCATAGGTATAGCACAGCATAGGATGATTTTACAACATAAACACTAGATAATATCCTGCAGCCTCTGCTTAACTAAAATGTACTAACATTCAAACATATTAGCATTTACACTGTCAGCTGTACATACTAGTAATACTCTGCAAGTTCCTGTGGGTAGAAAGACCTACCTGACCAGCTGGGCTCACCTCCCGCTCTCAGAGGTCTGACTGTCTGGGGGTGGGGCTCTCACCGGTTCAGGGGCGGGCCTCTCATTGGTTTGCGGGCTGGGCTCTCACCTGTCCAAGGGCGAGGGCTCTCATAGGTCATGGGGAGGTGCTCTCAGTGCTCCCACTTGGTTTCTCTGCTGCTCCGAGCCTCCGAGCACATACAGGCTGCATGGGGAGAGGCTGCTGACTCTCTGCAGACAGAGCCTCCCACCCCAAGCTGAGCCCCGGTGGTCGGGAGGTGTAACAGCAGGCCAGACTCAGGCAACACACAACAGCATGTGTATGTCAATGCCGAGTGCGGCACAGCCGGCCCCGCTGGTTAAAGGCAATGCAGCACACATAACGTTACTACTATGTCTGCAATCTACACTGACGCTCTGGGGGGTTTCTTATCTATGTCCCTGGCAAAAGCAGAAAGCAGTGTTTCCATTTTTGGGCGTTGCTTCAGCAAGTTTAGTTTAGTGTAGCTTCAGGTCCCTGTTCCTAAAAGCCAAGCAGGCCTAACCTGCTGGCACATGGCTGCCCCATAGCACAGTATTATGTTTACTGGCCAGGAAGTACAGGAGGTTGAACAAAAGGTGAAAAAAAAAAAGAATACCCGTGGTTCCAGTAGTGCAGTTTTCTGCAGAGGATGGGTGGGACTGTTGTCTCACAGGAACATACTGTAGTCAGTGGGATGGGCAGATTGGTCAGTACTAGTGGCAGGTAGACATGTGTAGTTAGTTTCGTTCCAAATTTAAATTCAGACAAATTTTAGTTTTTCTGAAATTGGGATTTACTAGAATTTCTGAATTACAATAGTATTGAATTTAAACGAAATAACAAAAAAAAAAAAAATCTGATAAAATTTGAATCGATTCAAATAGTTTTCAAATTCAAATAGTTTTCCAATTTCCAAAGAGAATATAATAAAAAAGAAAAGAAAGGAATAGAATAGAAAGAAATATAATAGAATAGAAAAGAATATGACAGAAAATAAAAAGAATAGAATAGATTAGGAATGAATAGAATAGAATAGAATAGAAATGAAGAGAATAGAAAAGAATTGGAAAAGAAGAGAATATAATAAAAAAAATAGAATAAAATAGAAAGAATATAACCATCTTCTGAAATTCAAATTTCAAATAGAATAAACTAGAATTTTAATACATAACAAAATAAAAGAATAGAATAGAAAAAAATAGAACAGACTATAATAGAATAGAAAATAATTTAATTAAAAAAACAATAGCATAAATTAGAAAGAATATAACCATTTCCCAAAATTCAAATAGAATCAATTCAAATTTGTATAGAATATAAAAGAATAGATTAGAATATAAACTAATAGTATAGAAAAAAAACAACAGAATGGAATAGAATAGAAAGAATATAACCATCTTCCAAAATTTGAATTTCAAATAGAATAAATTTGAATTTGAATAGAAAAGACTAGAATATTAAATATAAGAGAATAGAAAATAATAGAATAGAATAAACAAATAGAAAAAGAATAGAATACAGAAAACAATAGAATAGAATAGAAAGAATATTACCATTTCCCAAAATTCAAATATAACCAATTTGAATTTGAATAGAATAGAATAGATTACAATATGAAGATGGTTATATTCTTTCTATTCTATTCTTTTACATTCTGTTGTTTTTTTTCTATAATATTCTGTTATTTTCTAGTCTCTTCTATTCTAATCTTTTCTATTCTATTCAAATTCGATTAAAATTTTGGGAAATGGTTATATTATTTCTATTCTATGCTCTTGTATTTTTAATTCTATTCTATTCTTTTCTTTTCGAATTTCAGAAGATGGTTATATTCTATTTTATTCTATTCTTTTTTTATTCTATTCATTTCTATTCTATTCTATTCCATTATATTCTGTTCTTTTATTTTCTATTCTATTGTGTTCTGTTTTACTCTATTATATTCTTTTATTTTCTGTTATTTTCTTTTCTATTCTATTCTATTTTTTCTATTCTATTTCTTTATTTTCTGTTCTTTTATGTTCTCTAAACTATTCGAATTTGAAAACTTTTTGAATTCGAAAACATTTTTTGAATTTGAATTTGAAAGCTATTTGAATTTTAAAACTATTCTAAATTGATTTGAAAACAATTCAAATTGATCTGAAATTGAATTCCGAAAATTCAAATCGATTTGAATATGAATAAATGAAACATATTGCAAAAACGAATTAAATGGATTAAACAAATTTAACTATATGAATTTATGTAAATAATGAATCCAAACGAAACAAAACCTTCTTTTTTTCATTCTGAACATGTCTAGTGGCAGGCAGAGACATGGTCAAACAGAGAAAGGGTTGGTCCAGGCAGCAGGCAAAAACATGATTAATTAACAGGCCAGGGTCAGTTCAGTCAGCAGTATGTAAGCAAAGGATCAGTCCAGGTGGCAGGCAAAAACATGGTCGATAAAACAGGCTTGGGTCAGTTCAGACAGAAGGCAGAGATTTGGTTGGTATGCAGGTAAAGGATTAGTCCAGACGACAGACAGAAACATGGCTGGTTAACGGGCCAGGGTCAGTTCAGGTGGCAGGCAGAGACATGGTCAATATGTAGGCAAAAGGTTAGTCCAGGTGGAAGGTTGAAACATGGTTGATTAGCAGGTCAGAGTCAGTTCAGGCGGCAGGCAGAGACGTGGTTAGCATTAAGGCAAAAGATCAGTCCAGGCAGCGGGCAGAAACATACTATGGTGTCAGGGTTTCTATGATTTTAAAGAATTAAATATGACTTTTGACTGAAACTGGAATGGAACTCAGATAGGCCAAAATCCAAGGGTAACATGAACATTAACCTTGGGATTACATAACAGGGAACCTGTTTTTTCAACCTGAAAAGTTTGTTCTGAAAGTAAAGTTGTGTACAAGTCAGTCAAATTCATGAATGCTCAAAACAGAGTACACTGAAAAAAATGTACTATCCAAAGAAGAAACAACTAGTGTATTACCGGTTTTACAGAAAGTCTATGGTACAGCTGTCCTTGCAATATTTTGGGCAATGAGAAATACCAACAAGCTGAGAAGAAGACGTTTATTACTTTATTTGACTAAGCTAGGAAAACACCCCACTCTCTGCATACACAGCTGATCATTGTTTTTCTGGTAATAAACTGAAGAATATGTTTATGGAAACATTTCTTCAAGGCAAAATAAATCTTAAATACGATGGACATGTTTAAAAATAATAGCTTTAAAATAAGTAAAAATCTATTTAATTTATGTATATATCCAAGATATCATACTATTTAAAAGAACTCAATCATGATAAGAATACTATTACCATGTTAATGTTTTGTAATCCTTCTAAGAAATATGTGTGTTTCATAATCTATTTGTTTTCAGGAGTAATATGGGAAACGGTGCAAAATGTAGCCAAACATTTTTAAGGAGTATAATTAAAGGATAAGTTCACCTTTGGGAACATGTTACATGGTCCACCCCTTTTTTAGGGTGGAACATGTAACATGTTCCCACTGCTGCAGCCTCTCCCCGACCCACTGCCTCTAGTGATAGGGAGCTGAGGATCTTCCCGAACTTACGGTCATAATTTTTGGCTCCGCCCACCTGGCCACATCATTCATTCACAGAGTTCTGTGAATAGGAGAACTACAAGAACCGACAGCCTTTTCGACTTTCTTCTTAGTTATCTTAGGGAGCTGTTGTGTTCTCTAGGTAGTGCATTGTTTCTTCCTGTCATTGTGTAACTGCCTGCTTGTATGAGGTATGAGCAGACAGCTTATACTGACAGTCTGCAGGAGTCCCACATTGCACCCAGGATCTGCTGATCACTGGCGCAATGCTTTACATGCTCCTATTTAAAAAAAAATGCACTTTGTTTACCAGAAAAAGATGTGCATTAATTATTATTTTTTTACAAGGGTTAACTAATCCTTTAATATTCTAACATTGATCGCTAGATAAAATGACACCACTCTAGCCAAGGTTTCATGTTTAAGATGTTAATGTACCAAAGATTAAAATCACAAATAATGCCACAAACACCCTGGAGGAAAATATTTATATACTGTACCCTTTAAGTAAAGTGACACATTTTGGTTACTCTAACGATAAAAATATTGTATCCTTTACAGATTGAATCAAAATAAATCCACTTTTATTCTCAGAAAACCCAATATAGAGATTTCTAGTCTTAAAATGCCATCTGGTGGACACATTAATTTATTATTATTGTCTGTGCAAACAATTCGTTAATCTGTAATATTAGCCTCCAATCTGAGGTAAGAAAATATACCAAAATTCACCCTCTGGGCTGATCCCTAGGATTTGAAGAATAAAAGAAGAAATCCAGAGAGAGAAGGGATATACTCCATCTTGAGCTTCATCATACTCTATCTAGGGTTTCATCCATATCCATACATCTTACTCTATCTTGAACCACCATCTTGAGTCATAAGCCTCATGTTCATCCAGAGCTTAATCCTGATCGCCAGTCTGACTTTAACTCAGCACCAATAAATTCTAGGATATAGTATAATTTGCTAATTATTTTGGAAGTTCTATCTTACTTCTGAGTGCAACTTACCTTGATATATTGCCTTATTTGTATAATAGTTTTTGCTGAATTACTGTGATATCCCACTCACTGTATCATAACCAGTAGGGACTAAATAATTAAAGCTATATTAACACGGCCTGTAGATAGAATCAGCCCCTTTATCCTGCTGCAAAGGAGAAATAGGGACGGACTTATAAATGTGGACTTATCATCTGCTAGGTTAGTTAGACTTGTGGTCAGGGGCGTTGCTAGGTCTAAAAAAGATCTGGGGCTAGAGCCCATAGCAGCGAAGTAAAGAAAGTCATACGCTTGGGCAGGCATACACATGTATATAATATACGCGTGTGTGTGTGTGTGTATATATATATCCCCAGAAAGACTTCCCCTTGCATCAGGGTCCCCAGAGAGCCCCCCTTACATTACAGTCCCCAGAGAGCCTCCAATCTTAAATCAGGGTCGTCAGAGAGCCCCTCACTTACATCAGTGTCCCCAGAGAGCCTCCCCTCCCCTTGGGGACATCTGCGGAGACTCGGGGCTATGGGCGCCAGATTCGGGGCTATAGCCCCAAAAGCCACCCCCTAGCGACACCACTGCTTGTGGTACTCGGTTATAATGAGTGGAAATTAAATTATTCAATTCACTCCAGTTTCCAGACATTTCTATGATTTTAGCCAAGAAGTCTTGGTTTGAGTTGTGGAATATAAATATTACATGTCTACGTCATAGGCCTCATGCACACGAGACGCTGTTAAAAACGCACTTTTTTCAACTGCCCCTGAACTCATTCAATGTTATCCTATGTGTCCATGTACACAGTCTTGTTTTTTGGCGTTTTTAGGCAGTTGCGTTTAACCTCGTTTTTCCAGAAGCAAAAAAATGGGTTCAGACGCAAAAGTTTTCCACGTTTCAGATGCCAAACGTTTGCGTTTATAAGTGTTTTTAAAGGAACCCTATTTTTTGGACCAGAAAACACAGAAATATGATGGTAAACTGCAGCAGAGAATAACATTTGGCGACCCGACTTTGGGGCCCCATATCTCGGCCACTTGGTCCTAGGAACCCCAAATTTGGTGTACAAACAGAGTGGAACTAGCACTACAACATATCCAAAGTTGGGGTTCCTAGCACTAAGTGGCCCCGAGATATGGGGCCCCAAATTCGGGTCACAAAATGTCATTCTCTGCTCTGCAGCATTTAAAATTTATCATGCTTTCTGAGCTTGGGGAGGGTCTTTGTTATCTTAACTAAACGCTTCTAGATGCAAATGTGGTAAAACACGGCATGCAAACGTGGCAAAACGGACATTTCTAAACACTGGTTTCAGCTTTTAAAAACATGTGTTCAGCAGCGTTTGCATCGGCGTCTCGTGTGCATGAAACCATACTATTAATTCTGCTTCTATAGGTGATTGTTAGTGACTCAATTGTAAAATAAATCTTATTTGTATTATCTTTATTTTTCTATTATCTTAGTCCATTATTTCACACAATTGTATTGTGCTTAAGAATATCTGCATAGAGTATGACTTATAGGAAATAATTAACTAGGTCAGCATAATTATCTTTCATTATTTATTTTATATTGGAGGCACTGTCATATGTCAATCAATAAATGATCAATATTATTGACTTCAAACTTCTTGACAAGGGTCAGTTCAGAAGGCAGGCAAAGGCATAGTCAGTATACAGGCAAATGGTTGGCCAAGGCAGTAGACAGAAATGCGGTGAGAAAACAGGAAATCAGATACAGGCAAAATGCAGGTAGTCAGACATAGGAGAAACACCTTCATCATACCTTAACTATACTATAGTGAGGTATGGTAGTGACACAAGCAGTCCTTTATGTAGAGGCCAGTTTGTAAGGGACATTCAGGACAATATAATGTATGTCATGCCTTATTTCATCTTTAGTGCATACACAACATTTTTCAGGTGGTGGAATAATATCAGGGAAGTTTCTCTCATGCAACCTTCTGACTGCATCAGGTGCAGGGCCTTGCTAGTAAATTAGGGCTGTTACAATCTCGTCTTGATAGTTCAGGAAGGAGCCAGATCTTCCTTCAGACTTGTAGATGACGTAAGATTTGTAAATGAACAATTGAAATAAGTATGTGAACACTTTTTTATACCAGTGTATGGATCTTCTGGTTGACAGTTAGAGCTTCCCTTTAACCACTTAGACCTCATCCCTTTAACCACTTCAGCCCCGGAAGGATTTACCCCCTTCCTGACCAGAGCACGTTTTACAATTTGGCACTGCGTTGCTTTAACGGCTAATTGCGCGTGCATGCAATGCTGTACCCAAACAAAATTTGCGTCCTTTTCTTCCCACAAATAGAGCTTTCTTTTGATGGTATTTGATCACCTCTGCCGTTTTTATTTTTTGCGCTATAAATGGAAAAAGACTGAAGATTTCGAAAAAAAATGATATTTTCTACATTTTGTTAAAAAAATCCAATAAACTCAATTTTAGTCATACATTTAGGCCAAAATTTATTCGGCCACATGTCTTTGGTAAAAAAAATGTCAATAAGTGTATATTTATTGGTTTTAAAAGTTATAGCGCCTACAAACTAGGGTACATTTTCTGGAATTTACACAGCCTTTAATTTATGACTGCCTATGTCATTTCTTGAGATGCTAAAATGGCAGGGCAGTACACAACCCCCACAAATGACCCCATTTTGGAAAGTAGACACCCCAAGGAAATTGCTGAGAGGCATATTGAGCCCATTGAATATTATTTTTTTTTGTCCCAAGTGATTGAATAATGACAAAAAAAAAAAAAATTTACAAAAAGTTGTTACTAAATGATATATTGCTCAAACAGCCCATGGGCATATGTGGAATTGCACCCCAAAATACATTTAGCTGCTTCTCCAGAGTATGGGATACTACGTGTGGGACTTTTTGGGAGCCTAGCCACGTACGGGGCCCCGAAAACCAAGCACCGCCTTCAGGATATCTAAGGGCGTAAATTTTTTATTTCACTCCCCATTACCTATCACAGTTTTGAAGGCCATAAAATGCCCAGATGGCACAAAACCCCCCAAATGACCCCATTTTGGAAAGTAGACATCCAAAGCTATTTGCTTAGAGGCATGTTGAGCCCATGGAATATTTTATATTTTGACACAAGTTGCCGGAAAGTGACAATTTTTTTTTTTTTTTTTTTGCACAAAGTTGTCACTAAATGATATATTGCTCAAACATGCCATGGGCATATGTGGAAATACACCCCAAAATACATTCTGCTGCTTCTCCTGAGTACGGAGATACCACATATATGGGACTTTTTGGGAGCCTAGCTGCGTACGGGGCCCCGAAAACCAATCACCGCCTTCAGGATTTCTAAGGGTGTAAATTTTTGATTCACTCCTCACTACCTATCACAGTTTCAAAGGCCATAAAATGCCAAGATAGCACAAGCCCCCCCAAATGACCCCATTTTGGAAAGTAGACACCCCAAGCTATTTGCTGAGAGGCATGGTGAGTATTTTGCAGCTCTCATTTGTTTTTGAAAATGAAGAAAGACAAGAAAAACATTTTTTTTTTCTTTTTTCAATTTTCAAAACTTTGTGACAAAAAGCGAGGTCTGCAAAATACTCACTATACCTCTCAGCAAATAGCTCGGGGTGTCTACTTTCCAAAATGGGGTCATTTGGGGGGGTTTTGTGCCACCTGGACATTCCATGGCCTCCGAAACTGTGATAGGCAGTGAAGAGTGAAATCAAAAATTTACGCCCTTAGAAAGCCTGAAGGCGGTGCTTGGTTTTCGGGGTCCCGTACGCGGCTAGGCTCCCAAAAAGTCTCACACATTTGGTATCCCTGTACTCAGGAGAAGCAACAGAATGTATTTTGGGGTGTAATTTCACATATTCCCATGGCATGTTTGAGCAATATATCATTTAGTGACAACTTTGTGCAAAAAAAAAAAAATTTTGTCTTTTTCCCGCAACTTGTGTCACAATATAAAATATTCCATGGACTCGACATGCCTCTCAGCAAATAGCTTGGGGTGTCTACTTTCCAAAATGGGGTCATTTGGGGGGGGGGGGGGTTGAACTGTCCTGGCATTTTATGCACAACATTTAGAAGCTTATGTCACACATAACCCATTCTTCTAACCACTTGAAGACAAAGCCCTTTCTGACACTTTTTGTTTACATGAAAAAATATTTTTTTTTGCAAGAAAATTACTTTGAACCCCCAAACATTATATATATTTTTTAAAGCAAATGCCCTACAGATTAAAATGGTGGGTGTTTATTTTTTTTCACACAGTATTTGCGCAGCGATTTTTCAAACACATTTTTTGGGAAAAAACACACTTTTTTAAATTTTAATGCACTAAAACACACTATATTGCCCAAATGTTTGAGGAAATAAAAAAGATGATCTTAGGCTGATTTTTAGGGGAAATCCACACCCAATTTTTAAACAAAAACAGTGTAGGGTCCCCCCCAAAAGCCATACCAGGCCCTTTGGGTCTGGCATAGATTTTAAGGGGAACTCCATGCCAAAATTAAAAAAAAATTGGTGTGGGCCCCCCCAAAATCCATACCAGACCCTTATACGAGCAAGCAGCCTGGCAAGCTAGGAAGGGGAGGGTACGAGTGAGCCCCCCACCCCTGAACCATAACAGGCCGCTTGCCCTCAACATAGGGAGGGTGCTTTGGAGTGCCCCCCAAAGCACCTTGTTCCCATGTTGATGGTGACAAGGGCCTCATCCCTACAACCCTTGCACGGTGGTTGTGGGGGTCTGCGGGCAGGGGGGCTTATTGGATTCTGGAAGCCACCTTTAACAAGGTGACCCCCCAGATCCTACCCCTCATGTGAATGGGTATCAGGTACGTTGTGCCCCTACCCATTCACCCAAAAAAGTGTCAAAAATGAAAAACCACAACAGACAGTTTTTGACAATTCCTTAATTAAAAAAATAAAAGGTCCCACAATGTACATCCATTGTCAATCATGCCGCCGATGGACACGAAAAATTTTAAAAAGCTCCGCCTCGATGGGAGGCCTCCCAGTGACTGCCGTCTCTTGGCTTTGACAGCTGTTATATGGGCAAGGGCAGGGCTACCTGGTGACATAACCGAGTGACCCTGCCCCCTCCTGACATCATGTAACATCAGAGGGGGCTGGGTCATCCAGGTCATCCATGCTGGGTGCTCGCAGGTCACTCAACTGTGTTAGAAAAGTGAATGACTATTCGCTTTCCTAACACTAAACCGCCTCTCCCCCAATCAGGTGCTTGGGTCTGTTACCTGTCACCTGATTGGCTGAAACGACAGGCGCAGCTATTGGACACCTATCAAGAGGAGAGGACGGGAGATGAGGACGGCAGGAGATGCATGGAGGACCCCACTCGTCGCCGTCACTCACTGCCCCACCAAGACAGGGTAAGTGCCGGTCAGACGGCGAGCGGGCAGGGATCACACTGGGGGCATTCAAGGGCACACTGGCAGCATTTAATGGGCACAAGGGCAGTATTTGATGGTCACACTGGCAGCGTTTGATGGGCACACTGACAGCGTTTAGCACAGTGGCTGCAATTGATGGCACAGTGGCAGTGTTTGATGGCACAGTGGCAGCGTTTGATGGCACAGTGGCAGCGTTTAATGGGCACAGTGGCAGCGTTTAGCATAGTGACTGCAATTGATGGCACAGTGGCAGCATTTGATGGCACAGTAGAAGCATTTGATGGGCACAGTGGCAGCATTTGATGGGCACAGTGGCTGCAATTGATGGCACAGTGGCAGCGTTTGATGGGCACAGTGGCAGCTTTTGATGGGCACAGTGGCTGCAATTGATGATTTTTTTTCAAAATTTTTTTGCGCCCCCCAAAAAATTTTGAGCACCAGCTGTCACCGATTGGCATACAGCCAAGACAGCTGATTGGAGGAAAGGCACACACCTCCACTCCACATTGGCAAAAGGAAGGAAGGAATGTGCAGAGCTCTGCTCTGAGATGGCAAGCTATCTGCTAATCCATTTATAGCAACCTCCCACGACACACACTTCAGACTGGCGTTTTGGAGAACTTGTCAGAAGTTATCAGGTTGATAACAGAACTACTGAGCAGGAGAAAGCTATGGGACTGCGTGCTTTGAAGAGAGATGAGAAAACACTACAGATATATGTGCATAGCGCATATTTCATGAATCAGGTTTACATCCACTTTAACTACTTCAGCCCCCAATGACCAGGCCATTTTTTGCGATACGGCACTGCGTCGCTTTAACTGACAATTGCGCGGTCGTGCGACACTGTACCCAAACAGAATTGATGTCCTTTTTCCCACAATAGAGCTTTCTTATGGTGGTATTTAAACACCTCTACGGTTTTTATTTTTTGCGCTATTAACAAAAGAAGAGCGACAATTTTTAAAAAAACTTGTACTTTTTGCTATAATAAATATTCCACATTTTTTTCAAAAAAACAAAATTTTTTCCTCAGTTTAGGCTGATATGTATTCTTCTACATATTTTTGGTTAAAAAAAAATTGCAGTAAGCGTATATTGATTGGTTTGCGCAAAAGTTATAGCGTCTACAAAATAGGGGATAGATTTATGGCATTTTTATTATTTTTTTTTTCACTAGTAATGGCGGCGATCTGCAATTTTTATTGCGGCGGACAAATTGAACACTTTTGACACATTTTTGAGACCACTGACAATTATACAGCGATCAGTGCTATAAAAATGCACTGATTACTGTATAAATGGCACTGGTAGGGAAGGGGTTAACACTAGGGGGCGATCAAGGGGTTAACTGTGTTCCCTCACTGTGTTCTAACTGTAGGGGGGATGGGACTGTCTAGTAGGAGAGAGAGATCGGTGTCCATACTTAGTATGAACACACGATCTGTCTCTACTCCCCTGAAAGAACCTGGATTTGTGTGTGTACACACACAGATCCCGGTTCTCGCTCTGTCACGAGCGATCGTGGGTGCCTGGCAACCATTGCGCCCGCTGGGCACTTGCATCAGCTCCGTACAAACTGTGGGCGCGCACACGCCCCTAGTGGCCAAAAGGTAAAGCGATGTAAGGTAAAGTTGATTTTACCAGCCGAACCAACCTGCTGCAGTAAAACTGTGGTGGCTGGTCTGGAAGTGGTTAAGGGCATATATTTAATCCTCTTACACAGCTCAGCCAGGTGAATGCACTTAGTTAGAAAATGGTGGTGTGTTTTTGATACACTTGATTTTCTCAAAGTCTTGCTACTCCCTCTTCTAGTCAGAGTGCTGGTGTATAGAGCAGTGATTCTCAACCTCAGTCCTCAAGTACCCCCAGCAGGCCATGCTTGAAGGTTTTCCTTTATCTTGCACAGGTGTTTTGAATCAGAGTCAATGGCTTGGTATTTTGGACAGCTATTTTATCTAAGAGAAATTCCCAAAACATGGCCTGTTGGGGGTACTTGAGGACTGAGGTTGAAAACCATTGGTATAGAGGATTGCAAAAGGCTTCTAAACTAACTGCATAAATAGCTGCATTAAGTTGTGTCTTTTATATTGGTCTGGTGTACAGCTTTAAAGCAATATCTTTTAATTTGACCCATGAAGCTTTATTTTAAAACTTCAACCATGCACAGTTTTTTTTTTTAAACTAAACTGAATGAACAGTTAAAATATCTGTCAATCTGTCCACAGCTGCATTAAGAATATACTTTAAAGTGGTTATCAGTGGCGGTCCGTCAATAGGGGGCACACAGGCGCCACCCCCCCCAAGCTAGTCATAAAAAAAAAAGTGGTCCTATAAGTGTGTCCAGGCGCCGGACACACAGCTGTCTATGGCATGCTTTCACAGCTTGCAATCAGCTGACTGCAACTGGGAAGCTGATTTGTCTGTGTTTAGGGAGTGTTTGGGGCGCAATTGATGTGCCTGCAAACACTCCAACTTTCCGATGATATGTCTCTGGCCTCCTGTGCTATTTTTTTATTGTCGAGGACCGGAGGACGGTGGGCGGTACTTTTTGCGGCACTGCAGCGTCACTTCTGGTTTCCCGCTTCACTGTGCTGTGGGCTGACTGTGCAACGCGTAGAGGATTAAGGAAGGCCTAAGCTGAGCAGCGCAGCGCAGCGCCTCTGTGATTATGGCTAACTTAAGTGAGTAAGGCTAACTTAAGTGCCGATGCCTCAGGCTCAGTCTCTCCCTCTCCTAGACGGACTGACCCTGTCTGACAACCACAAGCCGCACCTCCGCTCTGCACCCAATCCCCTGCGCTTCTTTGCTCGCCTCTCAGTCATTCTCTCCACTCATTGCATACTGCAGACTGGGCCCAGGCCAGGACGGATGAGTGATTGCATGGCTGGACTGGTGACTGGAGCATCAGGGTGTCAGACAGTATCAGTGAGTGTGCCACTGCCACATCATGTCATGCTGGCTGCAGTGCAAATACATGATTTTGGGGATTTCTGCCATGCCATGTACTGACTACTGACTGAGGGTCAATCAGGATGTGTCACTCACTTGTTGTCAGTCTTCCTGGATGGGGGTGTATACAGCTGTATTCACTACATCATATACACAAATTGTGAGTACATCTGTTCTGTGTAGTGTATACAGCTATATACACCCACTTTCTTCCTTCCTGTATATAGAGATTCTATATACATTCTATATGACGTCACAGGGAATGCCACAGGGAAGTCCCGTCATGTCCCATGCGTCAGAGGGGGCGGGGTCACCGGGTGGCCCCGCCCCCTGTTATTTAAGAACCATCAGAAGAGGAGACGCGTCACACAGCGGGAGCCTCCCTCCATGCTAGCATGGGTGCGGAGTGGCCCAGAGAAGAAAATGAAGAAGAGAAGAAGATGAAGAAGAAGAGAAGAAGATGAAGAGAAGAGCAGGAGCCTCCCCCCATGCCATGCGGAGCGGCCCAAGGAGAAGAAGATAGAAGTTGCCGCGGAGGAGATGCTGGACGAGAACTCCGGAGGAAGAACCAGAAGAGCCAGAAGAACCAGAAGAAGAAGAAGATGAAGGAAGATAGAAGAAAAAAGAAAGAAGAAGCATTTAAATAAAGGAATTGTCAAAAACTGTCTCTTGTCATTTTTAACATTTTTGACAGTTTTTTAGTGAAATGGTAGGCTTACCATTTCACACAGGGGGTGGCCGGGATCTGGGGGTCCCCTTGTTAAAGGGGGCTTCCAGATTCCGATAAGCCCCCCGCCCATAGACCCCCACAACCACCGGCCAGGGTTGTGGGGATGAGGCCCTTGTCCTCATCAACATGGGGACAAGGTGTTTTGGGGGGCTACCCCAAAGCACCCTCCCAATGTTGAGGGCATGTGGCCTGGTACGGTTCAGGAGGGGGGCGCTCTCTCGTCCCCCCCCTTTTCCTGCGGCCTGCCAGGTTGCGTGCTCGGATAAGGGTCTGGTATGGAATTTAGGGGGGCCCCCACGTCATTTTTTTTTTAAATTTTGGTTCGGGGTTCCCCTGTGGGGAATTCCCATGCCGTTTTTATCAATGAACTTCTATGTGTATTGTCGGACCGGCAATGCAATAGCCGCGAGTAGTTTTAAATGACTTTTTTCCTTCGAAATGTCATTTTGCTGTCAGACTGTTCTAAACACAGGAAACATACGCCCCTTTACAGGCATACTATAGACACCCCCCAGCTATGAAATTTAAAGGGATATTACACTTTTATTGTTTGACTTTAAGTAATTATTAAAATCACTGCTCCTGAAAAAACGGCCGTTTTTAAAAGTTTTTTTTGCATTGATCCATGTCCCCTGGGGCAGGACCCAGGTCCCCAAACACTTTTTATGACAATAACTTGCATATAAGCCTTTAAAATTAGCACTTTTGATTATTCATGTTCGTGTCCCATAGACTTTAACGGTGTTCGCATGTTCGAACGAACTTTTTTCCTGTTCGCATGTTCTAGTGCGAACCGAACAGGGGGGTGTTCGGCTCATCCCTACTGAGCTATATTACCTGATCTGTAATGCTGAGCTGTATACCCTGATCTGTAATGCTGAGCTGTATACCCCGATCTGTGAGGCTGAGCTATACACCCTGATCTGTGAGGCTGAGCTATATACCCTGATCTGTGAGGCTGAGCTATATACCCTGATCTGTAATGCTGAGCTATATACCCTGATCTGTAATGCTGAGCTATATACCCTGATCTGTAATGCTGAGCTATATACCCTGATCTGTGAGGCTGAGCTATATACCCTGATCTGTAATGCTGAGCTGTATACCCTGATCTGTAATTCTGAGCTATATTACCTGAGCTGTAATGCTGAGCTAGATACCCTGATCTGTAATGCTGAGCTGTAAACGCTGATCTGTAATGCTGAGCTGTATACCCTGATCTGTAATGCTGAGCTGTATACCCTGATCTGTGAGGCTGAGCTATATACCCTGATCTGTAATACGGAGCTGAATACCCTGATCTGTGAGGCTGAGCTATATACCTTGATCTGTAATGCTGATCTGTATACTCTGATCTGTAATGTTGCGCTGTATACCCTGATCTGTAATGCTGAGCTATACAGTTGTGCTCCATAAGTTTACATACCCTGGCAGAATTTATGATTTCTTGGCCATTTTTCAGACAATATGAATGATAACACAAAAACTTTTCTTTCACTATTGGTTAGTGTTTGGCTGAAGCCATTTATTATTAATCAATTGTGTTTACTCTTTTTAAATCATAATGGCAACAGAAACTACCCAAATGACCCTGATCAAAAGTTTATATACCCCAATTCTTAATACCATGTATTGCCCCACTTTAAAATCAATGACAGATTAAAGTTTTTTGTGGTATTTGTGGATGAGGCTCTTTATCTTCTCAGATGGTAAAGCTGCCCATTTCTCTTGGCAAAAAGCCTCCAGTTCCTAATAAATTATAAATTTATTTCATTATAAATTAAAATCCAGTTATAAATTCTGGGCTGTCTTGCAGGAACTGCATGTTTGAGATCTCCCCAGAGTGGCTCGATGATATTGAGGTCAGGAGACTGAGATGGCCACTCCAGAACCTTCACTTTATTCTGCTGTAGCGAATGACAGGATAACTTGGCCTTGTGTTTTGGATAATTGTCATGTTGGAATGTCCAAGTGCATTTGCATTCATCAGCTTCCTGGCTGATGAATTCAAATGCTCCTCCAGTATTTTTTGATAACATACTGTATTCATCTTGCCAACAATTTTGACCAAATTTGCTGTGCCTTTGTGGCTCACACATCCCCAAAACATCAGCGATCCACCGCTGTACCTTTCATCATAGGCCTTGTTGACTCCTCTCCAAATGTAGCATTTATGGTTGTGGCCAAAATGCTCAATTTTGGTCTCATCACTCCAAATGACTTTGTGCCAGGTTTGAGGCTTGTCTCTGTTTTGTTTGGCATATTGTAAACGGGATACTTTGTGGCATTTGCGTAGTAATGGCTTTCTTCTGGAGACTTGACCATGCAGCCCATTTTTCTTTAAGTGCCTCCTTATTGCGCATCTTGAAATAGCCACACCACATGCTTTCAGAGAGTCCTGAATTTCACCTGAAGTTATTTGTGGGTTTTTCTTTGCATCCCGAACAATTTTCCTGGCAGCTGTGTCTGAAATTTTAGTTGGTCTACCTGATTGTGGTTTGGTTTCAACAGAACCCCTAATTTTCCACTTCTTGATTAGAGTTTGAACACTGCTGATTGGCATTCTCAATTCCTTGGATATCTTTTTATATCCCTTTCCAGATGCTTTAACAATTCTTTTGCTTTCCCCCTGACTCAGAATCCAAAAACGTCAGTACAGCACTGGATGAAAGATGCAAGGGTCTCTCAGGAGTCCAGAAACGCATTGACCTTTTATATACACACACACTAATTACAACCAAACAGATCACAGGTGAGGATGGTTACCTTTTAATAGCCATTCAACCCCCTTTGTGTCAACTTGTGTTCATGTTATCAGGCCAAAATCACCAGGGTATGTAAACTTTTGATCGGGGTAATTTGGGTAGTTTCTGTTGCCATTATGATTTAAAAAGAGTAAACACAGTTGATTGATAATAAAAGGCTTCAGCCAAACACTAACCATGAGTGAAAGAAATGTTTTTGTGTTATCATTCATATTCTCTGAAAAATGGCCAAGAAAGCATAAATTCTGCCAGGGCATGTAAATGTATAAGCACAACTGTATACCCTGATCTGTGAGGCTGAGCTATATACCCTGATCTGTAATGCTGAGCTATATACCCTAATCTGTGTGGCTGAGCTGTATACACTGTCCTGTGATGCTGGGGCTGTATACTTCTGTTCTGTGATTCTGGGCCTGTATATTCTGTCCTATGATGCTGATCTGTATACACCTGACACTATGAGTGGAAGCAAGGAGAATACAGGGGACAGAGTGGGTGGATTCTATAAGGGGTGGGGTTTATGGGAAGTGGGAGGGGTCAAAAAGGAAGGGTGGGGTCTGGCGCCCCACATCCTAAAACTTCACCAGCGCCACTGGAGGTTGTAAACCTTTAGACAAGAACAATTAAAAACACACATTCTTACACCGCCCCAGTGAAAAAGTACTCGGGCTCTCACACTGGGGCTGCAGGGGAGGTGCTTTTCAGGCACTTTACAGGCGCTATTTTTAGCCCAAAAGCGCCTGAAAAATGCCCCAGTGTGAAAGGGCTCTAACAAGTCAGGAAAGTACAGATACCCCCCAAATGACCCCTTTTTAGAAAGTAGACATTCCAAGGTATTTAGTAAGAGGCATGGAGAGTTTTTTAAGTTGTCATTTTTTCCCCACAATTCTTTGCAAAATTAGGATTTTTTTATTTTTACAAAATTGTCATATTAACTGGTTATTTCTTTCAGCAAATGTATACTTGCAACTACACCCCAAAATGCATTCTGCTACTCCTACTGAGTATGGCGATACCACATGTGTGACACTTTTACACAGCCTGGCCATATACAGAGCCCCGACATCCAAGTAGCACCATCATGCATTCTAGGAGCATAAATTACACAATTTCCTAACAACCTATCAGAGTTTTGAAGGCCCTAGAGCAACATGATAATGGAAACTCCCACAAAATGACCCCATTTTGGAAAGCAAACACACCAATGTATAATCTATGAGGCATAAATGAGCCTTTTGATCATTTTTTTCCAGAAGTTTTTGGAAAACGCAAATACGTTCCCCCCCCAATTTTTTCCATTTATAAGATTTACATAGCAAAAATGACACCCCAAAATACATTCTGTATAGCGATACCACATGTGTGAGACTTTTACACAACCTGGCCACATACAGAGGCCCATCATCCAAGTAGCACCATCAGGCGTTCTAGGAGCATAAATTACACATATCATTTCCTGACAACCTATCACCTGGTACGTGATTGCCTTCTCACGGGCGGGGGGTCCGGTCAGACCCCCCCCGGTGCCAGAGGCGGCCGTCATTTCTTCGCGGGTGATGAGAGCTGAGGGGGAGGCCATCCATTCATGGCCACCCCCTCCCGATTGCTCCCGGCGAATTAAAATCCTTCCTCTGCCTCTGTAATGTAAACAGAGAGAGAGAGAAGACATCAAGTAAGTGCACCAACATTACACTTTCAGTAGAACACGCCAGGCACACTTTTCACCCCCCAGTCACCCCCCGATCACCCCCCTGTACCCCCTGTCACAGTGACACCAATAGCAGTTTTTTTTTTTTTTTGCATTGGTGTTAGTTTGTGACAGTTATAAGTATTAGGGCAGTTAGGGTTAGCCCCCTTTAGGTCTAGGGTACCCCCCTTTAGGTCCAGGGTACCCCCCTAACCCCCCTAGTAAAGGTTAACCCCTTGATCACCCCCCGTCGCCAGTGTTGCTAAGCGATCGGTTTTCTGATCGCTGTATTAGTGACACAGGTGACGCTAGTTAGGGAGGTAAGTATATAGATTCGCTGTAAGTGTTTTATAGCGACAGGGACCCCCATATACTACCTACTAAAGGTTTTAACCCCCTGATTGCCCCCTAGTTAACCCTTTCACCAGCGATCACCGTATAAGTGATACGGGTGACGCTGGTTAGTTCGTTTGTTTCTATAGTTTATTATAGTTTTAGGGTACCCGCCGTTTATTACCTTATAAAGGTTTAACCCCCTAATTACCCGGCGGTGATATAAGTTACGTTTTTAGGATCAGATAAGGTCTGCATCGCCCCAGGCAGCGTCAGGTTAGCGCCAGTACCGCTAACACCCACGCACGCAGCATACACCTCCCTTAGTGCTATAGTATCTGAACGGATCGATATCTGATCCGATCAGATCTATACTAGCGTCCCCAGCAGTTTAGGGTTCCCAAAAACGCAGTGTTAGCGGGATCAGCCCAGATACATCGATCGATAACTGTCAGATTCGGGATCAGAATACGATCCTGTAGAGGACAGCGGCTCCATGACAGATCAGAGTTGTGGTCCCTGCTAAGGTCAGGTGTACCAGACCCCAAACTTCTTCTTCTGTCCTTGAAGTGCAAGAACCGCAGGTCCCTCGTATGGAGCAGAGAAGTACTAGCGCCGCTATTCCTTCTGGTGAACTGGCAAGCACCAGCGGCCTAGTACACCCTGGTCGTATATCCAGCACTGCAGTATCACGTGGTGATGTGGCGAGTCCCATACATAAGTGCAGCTCAAGCTGGCGAGGTGGCAAGCACAAGTAGTGTCCCGCTGCCACCAAGAAGACAAACACAGGCCCGTCGTGCCCATAGTGCCCTTCCTGCTGCATTCGCCAATCCGAATTGGGAACCCACCACTTCTGCAGCACCCGTACTTCCCCCATTCACTGGCCAACCCGGAATTCAGGTGGAAACAGTTGATTTTACGCCACTGGATTTTTATTCGCTGTCTTTCACCGAAGATCTCTATAGATCTATTGTGGACCAAAGCAATTTGTATGCTGGTCAACACATCGCCACTATTCCCCAGTCCTCCCTTGCCAGAGATTGGAAACCAATTATGGTTTCCGAATTTAAGCTCTTTCTGGGCCTTTCCCTCAATATGGGCATAAATAAAAAGAGTAAGTTGCGGTCATATTGGTCCACTGACCCAATTTACCATATGCCCGTGCTCTCTGCCTCCATGACCAGGGCACGATACGAGCAGATTTTGCGGTTCATGCACTTCAATGACAATGAACTCTGTCGTCCTCATGGAGACCCTGGATACGATCGGCTCTACAAAATTCGGCCCCTCGTAAACAACTTCAACCAACATTTTGCAGACTTGTTTACTCCCCATCAAGTTGTCTGCGTTGATGAGTCCCTGATTAAATTTTCTGGCCGCTTGTCATTCAAACAGTACCTTACCAGCAAGCGTGCCAGATACGGGGTCAAGATGTATAAGCTCTGTGACATGGCCACAGGCTATACATGTAGTTTTATGGTTTACGAGGGCAAAGATAGTCACGGAGAGCCGACAAACTGCCCTGACTACATAGGAAGCGCTGGCAAGATAGTGTGGGACTTGGTGTCACCTTTATTCGGAAAGGGGTACCATTTATATGTGGACAATTATTACACGAGCGTGCCACTTTTTAGCCACCTTTTTGATCATCAAATTGGAGCATGTGGCACCGTGCGACCTAATCGCCAGGACTTTCCCCAGCGGCTTGTAGATTCCCGTCTTAGGCTGGGGGAGAGAGCCTGCTTGCAGTGTAATAACTTGCTCGCTATGAAGTGGAGGGACAATAAGAATGTTTCTGTTCTTACCTCCCTTCATGCAGACACGACGGTCCAAATTACTACGGCGACTGGTGTTGTGGAGAAACCCCTCTGTGTCCACGAATATAACCAAAATATGGGAGGGGTGGACCTCAAAGACCAGTTGTCGGCGCCGTACCTAGTTGCCCGTAAGGCCAGACGCTGGTACAAAAAAGTGTCTGTTTATTTATTTCAATTGGCTTTGCTGAATGCTTATGTGCTATACAGAGCTTCAGGACGGACTGGATCCTTCCTTAAATTCCAGGAAGAGATCGTCAGAGCCCTTCTGTTTCCAGACGGTGCTCCACCTCACCATCCCCAACCAAATGCAGTAAGCCGGCTGCATGAGAGGCATTTTCTATATGTCCTCCCGAGTAACCCTACCCAACGAGCCCCCCAAAAAAGATGTCGTGTCTGCAGCAAGCGCGGATTTAGGCGTGACACCCGGTATTATTTTCCCTCCTGTCCTGACAATCCTGGTCTATGCATTGGTGAATGTTTTGAACGCTACCATACACTAGTTGAGTTTTAGCGTAGGGTACAGCACTGCACAGACTAGGACACACTTTCACAGGGTCTCCCAAGATGCCATTGCATTTTGAGAGACCCAAACCTGGTACCAGTTAAAAAAGTTAAAGTTACAAAAAAAAGTGAAAAAAAAAAAGTAAAAAAAAAGAAAAAAACCCAAAAAATATATAAAATAAAAAAAACAAAAATAGTTGTGGTTTTATTGTTCTCTCTCTATTGTTCTGCATTCTATACTGCAATGTTTAATTGTTATGTTTTTATCATGTTTGCTTTATAGGTATGCAATTTTTTTATACTTTGTTTTTTATTGTTAACCACTTTTTTGTTTTCAGGTATGCCATTCAGCTGCAGAGCGGATTTATTTATCTTGACAGCAACAGCGTTTGCTCCCACGATACATAAAGCCGTGACTCCAGCACTGTCGGAGGTGATTTCACCACCACAGTTACATACTTCAGCATATATGCCGAAGCATGGGGGCAGCAGTGGGTGGAGGAGCGATTTGCTCCTGCCTTTTGCGGGAGGATGCCCCCATGCTTTGGTATATATATATTTTAGGTAGGCACAGGTTGCGTTAAATGTTCTATTTTTTACTATGTTTTTTTTTGTATTTGCTTTGCAGGTATGGTAAGTATTACTGTTATACTGTAATGTTACTTTGTTTTTTTGTTAACCATCATTTGCTTAGCAGGTACGCTATTCAGTTGCAGCGCGGATTTATTTATCTTGACAGCAACAGCGTTTGCTCCCACGATACAAGTCGTGACTCCAGCGCTGTCGGAGGTGATTTCACCACCACAGTAACATACTTCAGCATATATGCCGAAGCGTGGGGGCAGCAGAGGGTGGAGGAGCGATTTGCTCCTAACTTTTGCGGGAGGATGCCCCCATGCTTCGGCATATATATATATGGTGCATGTATGCCCATCATTAGAAGTGGGTGGATGAAGGGAGGTATTCTAATGGTGGGCAATACCCACCGATCAATATCTTTTTTTCGTTCAGCCCACAGGCTGCATGAAAAAAAAGTTTACAATATATGCCCAACAAGGACCAGCAACGTACTGGTATGTTGATGGACTTTGAGTGGTTATACCAGAATGATGCCTGCAGGTTTAGGTATCATCTTGGTATCATTCTTTTCAGCCAGCGGTCGGCTTTCATGTAAAAGCAATCCTAGTGGCTAATTAGCCTCTAGACTGCTTTTACAAGCCGTGGGAGGGAATGCCCCCCCCACCGTCTTCCATGTTTTTCTCTGGCTCTCCTGTCTCAACAGGGAACCTGAAAATGCAGCCGGTGATTCAGCCAGCTGACCATAGAGCTGATCAGAGACCAGAATGGCTCCAAACATCTCTATGGCCTAAGAAACCAGAAGCTACGAGCATTTCATGACTTAGATTTCGCCGGATGTAAACAGTGCCATTGGGAAATTGGGAAAGCATTTTATCACACCGATCTTGGTGTGGTCAGATGCTTTGAGGGCAGAGGAGAGATCTAGGGTCTAATAGACCCCAATTTTTTCAAAAAAAGAGTACCTGTCACTACCTATTGCTATCATAGGGGATATTTACATTCCCTGAGATAAAAATAAAAATGATTAAAAAAAATAAAAATGAAAGGAAGAGTTTAAAAATAAGATAAAAAAGCAAAAAAAATTAAGAAAGAAAAAAAAAAAAATGCACCCCTGTCCCCCCTGCTCTCGCGCAAATGCGAACGCAAGCGTCGGTCTGGCGTCAAATGTAAACAGCAATTGCACCATGCATGTGAGGTATCACCGCGAAGGTCAGATCAAGGGCAGTAATTTTAGCAGTAGACCTCCTCTGTAAATCTAAAGTGGTAACCTGTAAAGGCTTTTAAAGGCATTTAAAAATGTATTTTGTTTGTCACCACTGCACGTTTGTGCGCAATTTTAAAGCATGTCATGTTTGGTATCCATGTACTCGGCCTAAGATCATCTTTTTTATTTCATCAAACATTTGGGCAATATAGTGTGTTTTAGTGCATTAAAATTTAAAAAAGTGTGTTTTTTCCCCAAAAAATGCGTTTGAAAAATCGCTGCGCAAATACTGTGTGAAAAAAAAAGTGAAACACCCACCATTTTAATCTGTAGGGCATTTGCTTTAAAAAAATATATAATATTTGGGGGTTCAAAGTAATTTTCATGCAAAAAAAAATAATTTTTTCATGTAAACAAAAAGTGTCAGAAAGGGCTTTGTCTTCAAGTGGTTAGAAGAGTGGGTGATGTGTAACATAAGCCTCTAAATGTTGTGCATAAAATGCCAGGACAGTTCAAAACCCCCCCAAATGACCCCATTTTGGAAAGTAGACACCCCAAGCTATTTGCTGAGAGGCATGTCGAGTCCATGGAATATTTTATATTGTGACACAAGTTGCGGGAAAAAGACAAATTATTTTTTATTTTTTGCACAAAGTTGTCACTAAATGATATATTGCGCAAACATGCCATGGGAATATGTAAAATTACACCCCAAAATAAATTCTGTTGCTTCTCCTGAGTACGGGGATATCACATGTGTGGCACTTTTTGGGAGCCTAGCCACGTACGGGACCCCAAAATCCAAGCACCGCCTTCAGGCTTTCTAAGGGCGTAAATTTTTTATTTCACTCTTCACTGCCTATCACAGTTTCGGAGGCCATGGAATGCCCAGATGGCACAAACCCCCCCAAATGACCCCATTGTGGAAAATAGACACCCAAAGCTATTTGCTGAGAGGTATAGTGAGTATACACTTTTCTTGTCTTTCTTCATTTTCAAAAACAAATGAGAGCTGCAAAATACTCACCATGCCTCTCAGCAAATAGCTTGGGGTGTCTACTTTCCAAAATGGGGTCATTTGGGGGGGTTTTGTGCCATCTTGGCATTTTATGGCCTTCAAAACTGTGATAGGTAGTGAGGAGTGAAATAAAAAATTTATGCCCTTAGAAATCCTGAAGGCGGTGCTTGGTTTTCGGGCTAGGCTCCCAAAAAGTCCCACACATGTGGTATACCTATACTCAGGAGAAGCAGCTAAATGTATTTTGGGGTGCAATTCCACATATGCCCATGGCCTGTGTGAGCAACATATCATTTAGTGACAACTTTTTGTAATTTTTTTTTTTTTTTTTGTCATTATTCAATCACTTGGGACAAAAAAAAAAATTAAATGGGCTCAACATGCCTCTCAGCAATTTCCTTGGGGTGTCTACTTTCCAAAATGGGGTCATTTGGGGGGAGGGGTTGTACTGCCCTGCCATTTTAGCACCTCAAGAAATGACATAGGCAGTCATAAACTAAAAGCTGTGTAAATTCCCTAGTTTGTAGATGCTATAACTTTTGCACAAACCAATAAATATATGCTTATTGACATTTTTTTTTTTTTACCAAAGACATGTGGCCGAATACATTTTGGCCTAAATGTATGGCTAAAATTGAGTTTATTGGATTTTTTTATAACAAAAAGTAGAAAATATCATTTTTTTTCAAAATTTTCATTTTTTTTCCGTTTATAGCGCAAAAAATAAAAATGGCAGAGGTGATCAAATACCATCAAAAGAAAACTCTATTTGTGGGAAGAAAAGGACACAAATTTTGTTTGGGTACAGCATTGCATGACCGCGCAATTAGCAGTTAAAGTGACGCAGTGCCAAATTGTAAAAAGTGCTCTGGTCATTAAGGGGGTAAATCCTTCCGGGGCTGAAGTGGTTAAGAATTACACTCCAAAATAAATTCTATTGAGGAAAGGGTAAAAAAAAAAAAAAGTAATACTTGTAGTTTTAGTAGTGTCCACAGAGGAGAGAATTGGTCCAGGCAGCAGGTAGGGATGTGCTTAGCGACAATTAATAATCATTCAGGCAGGAATATTGTCTATAGTCAGCACAAGGATATTGTCAGCACAGCCAAAGCATTTGTCCATAGGAATTGTCCAGGCAGAGACAGCCAGCACAGTCATAATTTTGGTCCTGGTACACTGTTACCTGCAGACATTCATTATTGTACCACTCTCCAGCCCTTCATAAACATACTGCCTCTTGCTACAGCTGTGGTCAGTTCATGCGGCAGGCAGAGGCATGATGGCAGTAAGTCATACCTCTATATTGGCTTTTTAAATTTACAAATGCAGCGAT